>NC_136903.1:92194978-92213665 GCF_949606895.1 Notothenia rossii | reverse complement strand
AGACGACTGTCGCTGAGCTTTCAAAGTTAACGAAGTGAAACATTAATATCTGCCCCGTGGCTCAGATCTGAAATGTAACGTGTTCCTCCGCCTGTCGCCAAGACTCAGGAAAATAGGAACGTCTTCTGGAATCCTGCCGACAAAACGTAAATATGACCTCTTTGGTGGAGGTAACTAATCCACAGGTAACTAACAGGCAGGTAAACCACGACACTATAGACAAATGAACTAAACCAATCCAAAGGTGACTAATCGATAGGTAACCAACAGGCAGGTAACTGTTCCACAGGTTACCGACAGGGAGGTAACTAATCCACAGGTTACTCACAGGGAGGTAACTAAACCACAGGTTACTGACAGGGAGGTAACTAAACCACAGGTTACTAACAGGGAGGTAACTAATCCACAGGTTACTAACAGGGAGGTAACTAATCCACAGGTTACTAACAGGGAGGTAACTAATCCACAGGTTACTCACAGGGAGGTAACTAATCCACAGGTTACTAACAGGGAGGTAACTAAACCACAGGTTACTAACAGGGAGGTAACTAATCCACAGGTTACCGACAGGGAGGTAACTAATCCACAGGTTACTCACAGGGAGGTAACTAAACCACAGGTTACCGACAGGGAGGTAACTAATCCACAGGTTACTAACAGGGAGGTAACTAAACCACAGGTTACTGACAGGGAGGTAACTAATCCACAGGTTACTAACAGGGAGGTAACTAAACCACAGGTTACTGACAGGGAGGTAACTAATCCACAGGTTACCGACAGGGAGGTAACTAATCCACAGGTTACTCACAGGGAGGTAACTAATCCACAGGTTACTAACAGGGAGGTAACTAATCCACAGGTTACTCACAGGGAGGTAACTAATCCACAGGTTACTGACAGGGAGGTAACTAATCCACAGGTTACTAACAAGGAGGTAACTAAACCACAGGTTACCGACAGGGAGGTAACTAATCCACAGGTTACTCACAGGGAGGTAACTAATCCACAGGTTACTAACAGGGAGGTAACTAATCCACAGGTTACTAACAAGGAGGTAACTAATCCACAGGTTACTAACAAGGAGGTAACTAATCCACAGGTTACTAACAGGGAGGTAACTAATCCACAGGTTACTAACAGGGAGGTAACTAATCCACAGGTTACCGACAGGGAGGTAACTAATCCACAGGTTACTAACAGGGAGGTAACTAATCCACAGGTTACTAACAGGGAGGTAACTAATCCACAGGTTACCGACAGGGAGGTAACTAATCTACAGGTTACTAACAGGGAGGTAACTAATCCACAGGTTACCGACAGGGAGGTAACTAATCCACAGGTTACCGACAGGGAGGTAACTAATCCACAGGTTACTCACAGGGAGGTAACTATTCCACAGGTTACTGACAGGGAGGTAACTAATCCACAGGTTACTAACAGGGAGGTAACTAATCCACAGGTTACTCACAGGGAGGTAACTAATCCACAGGTTACTGACAGGGAGGTAACTAATCCACAGGTTACTAACAGGGAGGTAACTAATCCACAGGTTACTGACAGGGAGGTAACTAATCCACAGGTTACTAACAGGGAGGTAACTAATCCACAGGTTACTCACAGGGAGGTAACTAAACCACAGGTTACTGACAGGGAGGTAACTAATCCACAGGTTACCGACAGGGAGGTAACTAATCCACAGGTTACCGACAGGGAGGTAACTAATCCACAGGTTACTGACAGGGAGGTAACTAATCCACAGGTTACTAACAAGGAGGTAACTAAACCACAGGTTACCGACAGGGAGGTAACTAATCCACAGGTTACTAACAGGGAGGTAACTAATCCACAGGTTACTACAGGGAGGTAACTAATCCACAGGTTACTAACAGGGAGGTAACTAATCCACAGGTTACTAACAGGGAGGTAACTAATCCACAGGTTACTAACAAGGAGGTAACTAATCCACAGGTTACTAACAGGGAGGTAACTAATCCACAGGTTACTAACAGGGAGGTAACTAAACCACAGGTTACCGACAGGGAGGTAACTAATCCACAGGTTACTGACAGGGAGGTAACTAATCCACAGGTTACCGACAGGGAGGTAACTAATCCACAGGTTACTAACAGGGAGGTAACTAATCCACAGGTTACTAACAGGGAGGTAACTAATCCACAGGTTACCGACAGGGAGGTAACTAATCCACAGGTTACTAACAGGGAGGTAACTAATCCACAGGTTACCGACAGGGAGGTAACTAATCCACAGGTTACCGACAGGGAGGTAACTAATCCACAGGTTACTAACAGGGAGGTAACTAATCCACAGGTTACTGACAGGGAGGTAACTAATCCACAGGTTACTAACAGGGAGGTAACTAATCCACAGGTTACTAACAGGGAGGTAACTAATCCACAGGTTACTCACAGGGAGGTAACTAATCCACAGGTTACTGACAGGGAGGTAACTAATCCACAGGTTACTCACAGGGAGGTAACTAATCCACAGGTTACTCACAGGGAGGTAACTAATCCACAGGTTACTCACAGGGAGGTAACTAATCCACAGGTTACTGACAGGGAGGTAACTAATCCACAGGTTACTGACAGGGAGGTAACTAATCCACAGGTTACCGACAGGGAGGTAACTAATCCACAGGTTACTAACAGGGAGGTAACTAATCCACAGGTTACTAACAGGGAGGTAACTAATCCACAGGTTACTGACAGGGAGGTAATTAAACCATAGAGTAGGTACAGGTATCAGGTTCAGGTGAGGTTCAGGTGAAGGTGAGGTTCAGGTACCTGAGGTTCTCCAGCCTCTGGTTCTGGCTCAGTTCTCCGTGTAGTTCTCCCACCTTCAGGCCCATCAGGCCCAGCAGGATGTGCAGTCTGTGCGCCTGCTTCCTGGTCTGAGTGAAGCACATCACGTGGTCCTGGAAGGTGCGCGTGAGCAGGGCTGAAACACACAGGTGAGTACTGAGGTACGAGTACTGAGGTACAAGTATTTAATTATAGTACTGAGGTACGAGTACAGTGTCAGTACTGCAGTATTCTCAGTATTCAGAGTACTGCAGTATTCTCAGTATTCAGAGTACTGCAGTATTCTCAGTATTCAGAGTACTGCAGTATTCTCAGTATTCAGAGTACCCACCAGCCACCACAGCCTCTCGGTCTCCTTCTCTGTTTTGTCGGATTCGGACAAACTCTTGTCTCAGAAACGGAGCGACGTCAGTGTTGCTGTTAACGAAGATCCTGATTGGCTTATTCAGCGAGACCGCCGCCAGCTCTTTCACCTGGAAACAGAAGTCACATGACTCACTGAAACAAAGGTCACATGACACAGGTCACATGACACACAGAAGCACCTGCAGACACAGGTCACATGACACACAGAAGCACCTGCAGACACAGGTCACATGACACACAGAAACACCTGCAGACACAGGTCACATGACACAGAAGCACCTGCAGACACAGGTCACATGACACAGAAACACCTGCAGACACAGGTCACATGACACAGAAACACCTGCAGACACAGGTCACATGACACACAGAAGCACCTGCAGACACAGGTCACATGACACAGAAGCACCTGCAGACACAGGTCACATGACACAGAAACACCTGCAGACACAGGTCACATGACACACAGAAGCACCTGCAGACACAGGTCACATGACACACAGAAGCACCTGCAGACACAGGTCACATGACACACAGAAGCACCTGCAGACACAGGTCACATGACACACAGAAGCACCTGCAGACACAGGTCACATGACACACAGAAGCACCTGCAGACACAGGTCACATGACACACAGAAGCACCTGCAGACACAGGTCACATGACACACAGAAGCACCTGCAGACACAGGTCACATGACACACAGAAGCACCTGCAGACACAGGTCACATGACACAGAGCATCACATGACTCACCTCCTCGGTCATGGTGGCGGAGAACAACATGGTCTGTCGGTTGTGGGCACACAGTCGGATGATTTCCTTCATCTGCTCCTCGAAGTACTCGTCCAGCATTCTGAGAAACCGGAGAACCGACAGGTGAGTTCCACGCTGCACAGGTAGAGGAGGCGGAGCTTTCATTTCAGGGGAGAGGCTTACCTGTCGGCCTCGTCCAGGATCAGGATCTCGATGTGACTCAGCTCAAAGGTGGGCGTGTTGTGCAGATGGTCGATCAGACGTCCAGGTGTAGCGATCAGAATATCTGGCCCCGCCCTCAGAGCCGCCTCCTGGGACTTCAGGTCCAGCCCACCTGCACACAGAACTCACCTGGTCAGAACCAGAGCACTATTTTCCCAACAATAATCGTTATATCTTTTCCTTCTCTTACAATTTGTTTTCTTATGTTATGTTGTTTATGTTCGCACCACCAGACACCACAGCTGATTGCTTGTTTGTTTAACGAACCTGGCATGAACTGGATTCTGATCAAAACAAATACAATAAGAAATAACAGAGTAACGCACCGACGGCCAGGCAGGTGGTGATGGAGCTGAACTGGGCCAGCTGCCGGGCCACAGAGTGGACCTGGATCCCCAGCTCTCTGGTGGGAACCAGAATCAGGACCCGGGTCACCTGGGACGTCCTGGGCTTATAGATCAGGCGCTCCAACACGGGCAGGACGAAGGCCGCCGTCTTTCCTGCGGAGAGACAACAGGACGGTTCAGTGTTATTAACCCTCTGAGGTCAGCGCCAAAAAAGGGTTTCTGCACTCTCGCGGGAATATCTCCCCAACGGAGCGAACTGAAAGCTCCCCTGTTATCCTGTGCTTCATCAATATATCACAGCTCTCAGATATATCCAGAGCCTGTCTCTGATTGGCTGAAACACCAAACAGATCATTGCAGCATTACCCATAATCCCCTCTGTTTCAGCCCTGTTTCCAAAGTGCTGATTCTCTGTCTGTCTCTTTAGATGAAAATAAGGAGCCCCTCCCCACGCCCCTCTGAGAGACATTTGGTTACAAAGAACTCAATGGTGCTCTAGAGGAGATTCAGGTGATAAGGGGGGGGGGGGGGGGGGGGGTTACCTTGGTTGCTGATTGGCTAATGGCTACACAAGACAAAACATCGTTATGACATCATCAAGTGGCCAAAATCTGATCAGCTCATTTTCAGACAGGTTTTTATAGAAATGGATCAAAAAGAGAGAGAATCTTTGTTCCTGAAACTTTCAGAGTCTCTTTCCACAGAGGGGACACATGTTGATGTAGAAGAGACATGGAGAAGAGTGGACACATGTTGATGTAGAAGAGACATGAAGAAGAGGGGACACATGTTGATGTAGAAGAGACATGAAGAAGAGGGGACACATGTTGATGTAGAAGAGACACGAAGAAGAGGGGACACATGTTGATGTAGAAGAGACACGAAGAAGAGGGGACACATGTTGATGTAGAAGAGACATGAAGAAGAGGGGACACATGTTGATGTAGAAGAGACATGAAGAAGAGAGGACACATGTTGATGTAGAAGAGACATGAAGAAGAGGGGACACATGTTGATGTAGAAGAGACATGAAGAAGAGGGGACACATGTTGATGTAGAAGAGACATGGAGAAGAGGGGACACATGTTGATGTAGAAGAGACATGAAGAAGAGGGGACACATGTTGATGTAGAAGAGACATGAAGAAGAGGGGACACATGTTGATGTAGAAGAGACACGAAGAAGAGGGGACACATGTTGATGTAGAAGAGACATGAAGAAGAGGGGACACATGTTGATGTAGAAGAGACATGATGAAGAGGGGACACATGTTGATGTAGAAGAGACATGAAGAAGAGGGGACACATGTTGATGTAGAAGAGACATGAAGAAGAGGGGACACATGTTGATGTAGAAGAGACATGGAGAAGAGGGGACACATGTTGATGTAGAAGAGACATGAAGAAGAGGGGACACATGTTGATGAAGAAGAGACATGAAGAAGAGGGGACACATGTTGATGTAGAAGAGACATGAAGAAGAGGGGACACATGTTGATGAAGAAGAGACATGAAGAAGAGGGGACACATGTTGATGTAGAAGAGACATGGAGAAGAGGGGACACATGTTGATGTAGAAGAGACATGGAGAAGAGGGGACACATGTTGATGTAGAAGAGACATGGAGAAGAGGGGACACATGTTGATGTAGAAGAGACATGAGGAAGAGGGGACACATGTTGATGTAGAAGAGACATGAAGAAGAGGGGACACATGTTGATGTAGAAGAGACATGAAGAAGAGGGGACACATGTTGATGTAGAAGAGACATGAAGAAGAGGGGACACATGTTGATGTAGAAGAGACATGAAGAAGAGGGGACACATGTTGATGTAGAAGAGACATGAAGAAGAGGGGACACATGTTGATGTAGAAGAGACATGAAGAAGAGGGGACACATGTTGATGTAGAAGAGACATGAAGAAGAGGGGACACATGTTGATGTAGAAGAGACATGAAGAAGAGGGGACACATGTTGATGTAGAAGAGACATGAAGAAGAGGGGACACATGTTGATGTAGAAGAGACATGAAGAAGAGGGGACACATGTTGATGTAGAAGAGACATGAAGAAGAGGGGACACATGTTGATGTAGAAGAGACATGAAGAAGAGGGGACACATGTTGATGTAGAAGAGACATGAGGAAGAGGGGACACATGTTGATGTAGAAGAGACATGGAGAAGAGGGGACACATGTTGATGTAGAAGAGACATGAAGAAGAGGGGACACATGTTGATGTAGAAGAGACATGAAGAAGAGGGGACACATGTTGATGTAGAAGAGACATGAAGAAGAGGGGACACATGTTGATGTAGAAGAGACATGAGGAAGAGGGGACACATGTTGATGTAGGAGAGACATGGAGAAGAGGGGACACATGTTGATGTAGAAGAGACATGAAGAAGAGGGGACACATGTTGATGTAGAAGAGACATGAAGAAGAGGGGACACATGTTGATGTAGAAGAGACATGAAGAAGAGGGGACACATGTTGATGTAGGAGAGACATGGAGAAGAGGGGACACATGCTGATGTAGAAGAGACATGGAGAAGAGGGGACACATGTTGATGTAGGAGAGACATGGAGAAGAGGGGACACATGTTGATGTAGAAGAGACATGAAGAAGAGGGGACACATGTTGATGTAGGAGAGACATGGAGAAGAGGGGACACATGCTGATGTAGAAGAGACATGGAGAAGAGGGGACACATGTTGATGTAGCAGTGAGTGTGTTACCTGTCCCAGTAGCAGCGCAGGCACACAGGTCTCGCCCCAGCAGACCCACCGGGACGCAGGCCTGCTGGATGGGGGTGGGTAGTTTGAATCCCAGAGCAGTGATGGCCTGCAGGGAGGGAGAGAGAGAGAGAGAGAGAGAGAGAGAGAGAGAGAGAGAGAGAGAGAGAGAGAGGGGGGGGGGGAGAAACATCGAGACACATGAAGAACAAACAAGCATTTAACACGACTCGTAACTCTCAGACCCTCAGGCTGTTGTACCAGCGAGTCATCTTTGGCTTTCTTGCAATATAGTGCACGTGTAAAAGCTCCTTGAATATAGTGCACGTGTAAAAGCTCCTTGAATATAGTGCACATGTAAAGGCTCCTTGAATATAGTGCACGTGTAAAGGCTCCTTGAATATAGTGCACATGTAAAGGCTCCTTGAATATAGTGCACGTGTAAAGGCTCCTTGAATATAGTGCACATGTAAAGGCTCCTTGAATATAGTGCACGTGTAAAAGCTCCTTGAATATAGTGCACATGTAAAGGCTCCTTGAATATAGTGCACGTGTAAAAGCTCCTTGAATATAGTGCACGTGTAAAGGCTCCTTGAATATAGTGCACGTGTAAAAGCTCCTTGAATATAGTGCACGTGTAAAGGCTCCTTGAATATAGTGCACGTGTAAAGGCTCCTTGAATATAGTGCACGTGTAAAAGCTCCTTGAATATAGTGCACGTGTAAAAGCTCCTTGAATATAGTGCACGTGTAAAGGCTCCTTGAATATAGTGCACGTGTAAAGGCTCCTTGAATATAGTGCACGTGTAAAGGCTCCTTGAATATAGTGCACGTGTGAAAGGCTCCTTGAATATAGTGCACGTGTAAAAGCTCCTTGAATATAGTGCACGTGTAAAGGCTCCTTGAATATAGTGCACGTGTAAAGGCTCCTTGAATATAGTGCACGTGTAAAGGCTCCTTGAATATAGTGCACGTGTAAAGGCTCCTTGAATATAGTGCACGTGTAAAGGCTCCTTGAATATAGTGCACGTGTAAAGGCTCCTTGAATATAGTGCACGTGTGAAAGGCTCCTTGAATATAGTGCACGTGTAAAAGCTCCTTGAATATAGTGCACATGTAAAGGCTCCTTGAATATAGTGCACGTGTAAAAGCTCCTTGAATATAGTGCACGTGTAAAAGCTCCTTGAATATAGTGCACGTGTAAAGGCTCCTTGAATATAGTGCACGTGTAAAGGCTCCTTGAATATAGTGCACGTGTAAAGGCTCCTTGAATATAGTGCACGTGTAAAGGCTCCTTGAATATAGTGCACGTGTGAAAGGCTCCTGAATGTAGTGCACGTGTAAAGGCTCCTTGAATATAGTGCACGTGTAAAAGCTCCTTGAATATAGTGCACGTGTAAAGGCTCCTTGAATATAGTGCACGTGTAAAGGCTCCTTGAATATAGTGCACGTGTAAAGGCTCCTTGAATATAGTGCACGTGTAAAGGCTCCTTGAATATAGTGCACGTGTGAAAGGCTCCTGAATGTAGTGCACGTGTAAAGGCTCCTTGAATATAGTGCACGTGTAAAAGCTCCTTGAATATAGTGCACATGTAAAAGCTCCTTGAATATAGTGCACGTGTAAAGGCTCCTTGAATATAGTGCACGTGTAAAGGCTCCTTGAATATAGCGCACGTGTAAAGGCTCCTTGAATATAGTGCACGTGTGAAAGGCTCCTGAATGTAGTGCATGTGTTAAGGCTCCTTGAATATAGTGCACGTGTAAAGGCTCCTTGAATATAGTGCATGTGTAAAGGCTCCTTGAATATAGTGCACGTGTGAAAGGCTCCTGAATGTAGTGCATGTTTTAGTGCACGTGTCAAATGTCCCAGAATGCAGTGCACGTGACTCACCTTCAGGATTGGTCGGGACAGGTTCATGTCTTCGAAGGTCAGCGAATCGTCGAACTTCGAGGCGTCTTCAGAGTACGACTGTGGCGCCTGAAAACAAAACAGCTGTTAGCTTGGTCCCCGTACAAACCTCACCTGACCCCCCCCCCCCCCCATCATCATCATCATCATCATCATCATCTTCCTCACCGCCTCCTCCTCCATCTTCCTCTTCCTCCCCCGGCGCTCTTTGTCTCTCAGGGTGTCTGACAGGAAACAGGAAGTCAACAATAAATAATATGTAACATTATATTTTGTATAATACCTGGGATTGGAGCTCAGAGACGCTTTGCATACTACAGAAACACTAAACTGTGTTCACGTTACATTACATATCGTTTCTCCAGTCTTTATTGACTGATTATCTGGAAACTGATCGATTGTTTGGATCAGGGGGGGGGGTCCAAACCAGAAGACTAAGCGAGTGTCTGGGCCGCTCACTGGCAGATGTATGTTGCTCATACGTTCAGTTCTAAGTTGGGAAATCAAAAGTAGGTACAGGACTTTGGTTCCTGTGGGAAGGAAGACATTGATCATTAACACGTCCACTTCCTGTTCAACCTGAAGCCGCTCACTGACCTGATTTGGTCAGAATCATCTCATCGCTTGAATCGAACTCATCCTCATCATCCGCTACATCTTCATCCTCCTCTCCGGCAGCAGGCTTCACATCTTCCTCCTCCTCCTCCTCTTCCTCATCTGCGTTCTCCTCCTGGTTCTTCTCTGCAGAACCTTCAGCAGCGTCCCCGTCAGCCACTTTCTCCTAGAGAGCAAAACACACTTCAAACCTCAAGCACAGGAAGTGGAACCTGAACATGTAGGAGAGTGGAAACGGGGCCTAATTCCAAACCGCCCCCTCCCCCCTCCCCCTCGTGAGGGACTGCGGACGGAAAGTCGCTCATAGCTAAATCCGGCACATTTATTGCTTTAAAGAGCCTGAACACGAGTTTCCCCCGTCATCCAAACCCATCAATGAGAGTAAATATTGTCCCCTTGAAAACCGTTACTGAACTGATTTTGGATATTTGTACTTTGATAACCATTAATCTTTCCTTCAATGTCGACCATATTCTGGATCTTCTCGGGGATTCTTCAAGTCCCGCCAAATGATGTGTGACGTCATTACGGGCACAGCGCTCCAGCTGCACCGTTCAGGATCCCAGCATCTGCATGTAAACGCACGATGGCGCACACAGCAGCAAGCTCAGACAGCGATGACAGTTTGATTTTGAACGTGTCTGAGAGCTCATCTGAGGCTGAAGGGTCGGTTTATTTTGTATCTGTTAGAAGTTTAGGAATTAGGTGCGTCAATATGGGCGATCATACGGTCATGTAGCCGGTGGTGGACTCTCGACCGGCCCACTTCGGTAATGTCCCAGCCCTCCATCAGAGTCTGCATCGGTCCTTCACCTGCTGCTCCACCTGACCGACTGACACTGTGTGTGTGTGTGTGTGTGTGTGTGTGTGTGTGTGTGTGTGTGTGTGTGTGTGTGTGTGTGTGTGTGTGTGTGTGTGTGTGTGTGTGTGTGTGTGTGTGTGTGTGTGTGTGTGTGTGTGTTACCTCGTGTGTGTGGTTGAACTCATGTCAGTGTTTCCCACAGATCTGAAATATGCTTCTGGTGATAGCCGGGCACGAGGGGGGGGGGGGGGGGGGGGCTTTGTGTGTCTCTCTGGTTCTCTAAGGTCTCCCTTTCTGTTGGTCTCTTGTTAGCAGATCAGGATCAGGAGGCGCAGAGCGAGGGATCGTTGCCCACTAGTTAATCAATCCCAGATGGCGTCGTGCTCGCAGACGGATTCAAAAACTGAAAGCTGCTCTGGCGGCCGGCCCAGACCCTGCGTGGCCAGTCATGCTCAAAGCTGCGTGTATAAGCAGGGACTGTTGCAACACGTCATCAGCTTATAAACATCAGATTTGAAAACTGAAGTATGTTTACAAAAAGATACGCCATAAAAGATTCTTAGAGTTGTATTTCTGTTCTTTTTAATCCAAGAGATGCTGATTTGAAAAGTTACAGCATGTCCTGTTTCTGCTGAGAGAGGGGTTTGTTCCAGATCTGATGCTAATCATCTGACCTCGCCCAGCTGAGAGACTACGGACTGGGGGGGGGGGGGGGGGGGGGGGGGGGGGGGGGGGGGTCTCAACGTGTGTGCTGACTGTGTGTGTAGAGGATATAGATGGTGTCTTGTATTCTGCTGCATTGTGGGAAAGAGAGCACACTGAGACCTCACCTCAGCTTTCCTCTTCTTCCTGATCTTGTCTATTTTCTGGTCTAGAGTCGTCGCGGTTCTCTGAAAACACAGAACAGAGTTAGAGACGAGAACATTATAATATCAAGATCACAACAGAAGAACTTCAAGGAACCAAACGCTGCAGAGAGCAAATCAAGAAACACCTGGCTGGTTCTCAAGAGAGGAAACCGTGTTCTGCTTATAAAGGGTTAAAGGGTTCTGCTGGGGTCTACCTCGTTCTCTAAGCAGATAAAAGGGTTCTGCTGGGGTCTACCTTGTTCTATAAACAGATCAAAGGGTTCTGCTGGGGTCTACCTCGTTCTATAAACAGATCAAAGGGTTCTGCTGGGGTCTACCTCGTTCTATAAACAGATCAAAGGGTTCTGCTGGGGTCTACCTCGTTCTATAAGCAGATCAAAGGGTTCTGCTGGGGTCTACCTTGTTCTCTAAGCAGATCAAAGGGTTCTGCTGGGGTCTACCTCGTTCTCTAAGCAGATCAAAGGGTTCTGCTGGGGTCTACCTCGTTCTATAAACAGATCAAAGGGTTCTGCTGGGGTCTACCTCGTTCTCTAAGCAGATCAAAGGGTTCTGCTGGGGTCTACCTCGTTCTATAAACAGATCAAAGGGTTCTGCTGGGGTCTACCTCGTTCTATAAGCAGATCAAAGGGTTCTGCTGGGGTCTACCTCGTTCTATAAACAGATCAAAGGGTTCTGCTGGGGTCTACCTCGTTCTATAAACAGATCAAAGGGTTCTGCTGGGGTCTACCTTGTTCTCTAAGCAGATCAAAGGGTTCTGCTGGGGTCTACCTTGTTCTATAAGCAGATCAAAGGGTTCTGCTGGGGTCTACCTTGTTCTATAAGCCGATCAAAGGGTTCTGCTGGGGTCTACCTTGTTCTCTAAGCAGATCAAAGGGTTCTGCTGGGGTCTACCTCGTTCTCTAAGCAGATCAAAGGGTTCTGCTGGGGTCTACCTTGTTCTATAAGCAGATCAAAGGGTTCTGCTGGGGTCTACCTCGTTCTCTAAGCAGATCAAAGGGTTCTGCTGGGGTCTACCTTGTTCTATAAGCCGATCAAAGGGTTCTGCTGGGGTCTACCTTGTTCTATAAGCAGATCAAAGGGTTCTGCTGGGGTCTACCTCGTTCTCTAAGCAGATCAAAGGGTTCTGCTGGGGTCTACCTCGTTCTCTAAGCAGATCAAAGGGTTCTGCTGGGGTCTACCTTGTTCTCTAAGCAGATCAAAGGGTTCTGCTGGGGTCTACCTTGTTCTCTAAGCAGATCAAAGGGTTCTGCTGGGGTCTACCTTGTTCTCTAAGCAGATCAAAGGGTTCTGCTGGGGTCTACCTTGTTCTCTAAGCAGATCAAAGGGTTCTGCTGGGGTCTACCTCGTTCTCTAAGCAGATCAAAGGGTTCTGCTGGGGTCTACCTCGTTCTCTAAGCTGATCAAAGGGTTCTGCTGGGGTCTACCTCGTTCTCTAAGCAGATCAAAGGGTTCTGCTGGGGTCTACCTCGTTCTCTAAGCAGATCAAAGGGTTCTGCTGGGGTCTACCTTGTTCTATAAACAGATCAAAGGGTTCTGCTGGGGTCTACCTCGTTCTATAAACAGATCAAAGGGTTCTGCTGGGGTCTACCTCGTTCTCTAAGCAGATCAAAGGGTTCTGCTGGGGTCTACCTTGTTCTATAAGCAGATCAAAGGGTTCTGCTGGGGTCTACTTTGTTCTATAAACAGATCAAAGGGTTCTGCTGGGGTCTACCTCGTTCTCTAAGCAGATCAAAGGGTTCTGCTGGGGTCTACCTTGTTCTATAAGCAGATCAAAGGGTTCTGCTGGGGTCTACCTTGTTCTATAAGCAGATCAAAGGGTTCTGCTGGGGTCTACCTTGTTCTATAAACAGATCAAAGGGTTCTGCTGGGGTCTACTTTGTTCTATAAGCAGATCAAAGGGTTCTGCTGGGGTCTACCTCGTTCTCTAAGCAGATCAAAGGGTTCTGCTGGGGTCTACCTTGTTCTCTAAGCAGATCAAAGGGTTCTGCTGGGGTCTACCTCGTTCTATAAACAGATCAAAGGGTTCTGCTGGGGTCTACCTCGTTCTATAAACAGATCAAAGGGTTCTGCTGGGGTCTACCTCGTTCTATAAACAGATCAAAGGGTTCTGCTGGGGTCTACCTTGTTCTCTAAGCAGATCAAAGGGTTCTGCTGGGGTCTACCTTGTTCTCTAAGCAGATCAAAGGGTTCTGCTGGGGTCTACCTCGTTCTCTAAGCAGATCAAAGGGTTCTGCTGGGGTCTACCTTGTTCTCTAAGCAGATCAAAGGGTTCTGCTGGGGTCTACCTTGTTCTATAAGCAAGGGTTCTGCTGGGGTCTACCTCGTTCTATAAACAGATCAAAGGGTTCTGCTGGGGTCTACCTCGTTCTCTAAGCAGATCAAAGGGTTCTGCTGGGGTCTACCTCGTTCTATAAGCCGATCAAAGGGTTCTGCTGGGGTCTACCTCGTTCTATAAGCCGATCAAAGGGTTCTGCTGGGGTCTACCTCGTTCTCTAAGCAGATCAAAGGGTTCTGCTGGGGTCTACCTCGTTCTCTAAGCAGATCAAAGGGTTCTGCTGGGGTCTACCTCGTTCTATAAACAGATCAAAGGGTTCTGCTGGGGTCTACCTCGTTCTATAAACAGATCAAAGGGTTCTGCTGGGGTCTACCTCGTTCTCTAAGCAGATCAAAGGGTTCTGCTGGGGTCTACCTCGTTCTCTAAGCAGATCAAAGGGTTCTGCTGGGGTCTACCTCGTTCTATAAACAGATCAAAGGGTTCTGCTGGGGTCTACCTCGTTCTCTAAGCAGATCAAAGGGTTCTGCTGGGGTCTACCTTGTTCTATAAGCAGATCAAAGGGTTCTGCTGGGGTCTACCTTGTTCTATAAACAGATCAAAGGGTTCTGCTGGGGTCTACTTTGTTCTATAAGCAGATCAAAGGGTTCTGCTGGGGTCTACCTCGTTCTCTAAACAGATCAAAGGGTTCTGCTGGGGTCTACCTCGTTCTATAAGCAGATCAAAGGGTTCTGCTGGGGTCTACCTCGTTCTATAAACAGATCAAAGGGTTCTGCTGGGGTCTACTTTGTTCTATAAGCAGATCAAAGGGTTCTGCTGGGGTCTACCTCGTTCTCTAAACAGATCAAAGGGTTCTGCTGGGGTCTACCTTGTTCTCTAAGCAGATCAAAGGGTTCTGCTGGGGTCTACCTTGTTCTATAAACAGATCAAAGGGTTCTGCTGGGGTCTACCTTGTTCTATAAGCAGATCAAAGGGTTCTGCTGGGGTCTACTTTGTTCTATAAGCAGATCAAAGGGTTCTGCTGGGGTCTACTTTGTTCTATAAGCAGATCAAAGGGTTCTGCTGGGGTCTACCTCGTTCTCTAAACAGATCAAAGGGTTCTGCTGGGGTCTACTTTGTTCTATAAGCAGATCAAAGGGTTCTGCTGGGGTCTACCTTGTTCTCTAAGCAGATCAAAGGGTTCTGCTTGGGTCTACTTTGTTCTATAAGCAGATCAAAGGGTTCTGCTGGGGTCTACCTTGTTCTATAAACAGATCAAAGGGTTCTGCTGGGGTCTACCTTGTTCTATAAACAGATCAAAGGGTTCTGCTGGGGTCTGCCTTGTTCTATAAGCAGATCAAAGGGTTCTGCTGGGGTCTACCTCGTTCTATAAGCAGATCAAAGGGTTCTGCTGGGGTCTGCCTTGTTCTCTAAGCAGATCAAAGGGTTCTGCTGGGGTCTACCTCGTTCTCTAAACAGATCAAAGGGTTCTGCTGGGGTCTACCTTGTTCTCTAAGCAGATCAAAGGGTTCTGCTGGGGTCTACCTTGTTCTATAAACAGATCAAAGGGTTCTGCTGGGGTCTACCTTGTTCTATAAGCAGATCAAAGGGTTCTGCTGGGGTCTACTTTGTTCTATAAGCAGATCAAAGGGTTCTGCTGGGGTCTACTTTGTTCTATAAGCAGATCAAAGGGTTCTGCTGGGGTCTACCTCGTTCTCTAAACAGATCAAAGGGTTCTGCTGGGGTCTACCTTGTTCTATAAGCAGATCAAAGGGTTCTGCTGGGGTCTACCTCGTTCTATAAACAGATCAAAGGGTTCTGCTGGGGTCTACCTTGTTCTATAAACAGATCAAAGGGTTCTGCTGGGGTCTACCTCGTTCTATAAGCAGATCAAAGGGTTCTGCTGGGGTCTACCTCGTTCTCTAAACAGATCAAAGGGTTCTGCTGGGGTCTACCTTGTTCTATAAACAGATCAAAGGGTTCTGCTGGGGTCTACCTTGTTCTATAAGCAGATCAAAGGGTTCTTCTGGGGTCTACTTTGTTCTATAAGCAGATCAAAGGGTTCTGCTGGGGTCTACTTTGTTCTATAAGCAGATCAAAGGGTTCTGCTGGGGTCTACTTTGTTCTATAAGCAGATCAAAGGGTTCTGCTGGGGTCTACTTTGTTCTATAAGCAGATCAAAGGGTTCTGCTGGGGTCTACCTTGTTCTCTAAGCAGATCAAAGGGTTCTGCTTGGGTCTACTTTGTTCTATAAGCAGATCAAAGGGTTCTGCTGGGGTCTACCTTGTTCTATAAACAGATCAAAGGGTTCTGCTGGGGTCTACCTTGTTCTATAAACAGATCAAAGGGTTCTGCTGGGGTCTGCCTTGTTCTATAAGCAGATCAAAGGGTTCTGCTGGGGTCTACCTCGTTCTATAAGCAGATCAAAGGGTTCTGCTGGGGTCTGCCTTGTTCTATAAGCAGATCAAAGGGTTCTGCTGGGGTCTACCTTGTTCTATAAACAGATCAAAGGGTTCTGCTGGGGTCTACCTTGTTCTTGATCTGCTTCAGGATGTCAGCCATCACCCAGCTGTCGTCAGTCAGAATGTCTCTCTCTCCAAACTCAAAGTTTGTGTTGAAGTCCTTCACACCTCGAGTTCCCAACTTCTTCTTCCTGTTGAGGACGATCGGCTCATCCTGACACACACACACACACACACACACACACACACACACACACACACACACACACACACACACACACACACACACACACACACACACACACACACACACACACACACACACACACACACACACACACACTTTATTGAATGAATTATAGTTCATATCCGTTAATACTCTTTATGTTATATGTTGTATAAAGTAAACGTTATATAAGTTGTATATGTTGTTCCACCCACAGCCAATCAGATACTGCGTAGGGCGGGTCTTCGACATCATGGGAACAATAATATTGCCTGACAAGTATAACATTATCAGGAAATATTATTGTTCCCCACTTTGGACAAACAACGATTCGGTTTCATTAATGTTGCTGATCCAGTTTATTTCTAATCTTTTATTGGATTATGTCAACTTTCTTTAACATGGTGTCAGTACGATATCTCCACCTTGACATCTATAGAGAACCTACAGACAGCTTTAACTCGTTTTAGGAGGACTGAGATAGTGAGATCTCTGGATCAAACTATACTGAAGTAAATGTTTCTGGTATCAGTACTTTACTCCACTACTTATTTTTCTGACCACTCTTTACTTTGACTTCTTACATGTTGAACACAGATACCTGTACTTTCTACTTCTTGCATGGTACTGAGGTCAGGTACTCTTTAAAACAGCTGCTAGTATACTTTGACTTTAGGAAAGAAGTTTAGTCAGTACTTCTACTTTCACCAGAGTATTTTTAAACACGAGTATCTGTACTTCTACTTGAGTACAGGGTGCGTCACGTGTACTTTTGCCATCTCTAGCAGTTACTCTGCTGATCTGTTTTCATTGTGTTTCAGTAAATATCTACAGGTTAGTGGAGGCCCCTCTGGAGGAATCAGCGGTGTCTCTCCCGTTCTCTCCCCGGGCTCTCGCCTCTATCCAGGCCGCTCTCACTCACCTCCTCCTCGGGTTCGGTGTCGGGCTCCTCGGGGCTCAGGTCCTCGTCCCGGAGGGTCCCGATGAGACCCAGATCCTGCAGCATGGTTCTGCAACAGCTTCTGGTTCTGTTACGGGTTATGGTTCTGGACAAGGTTCCTGGGGTTCGTGCAACACAAACACACGTGTACGGGGTTAACAGGAAGTGAGAGATTCTTCGTCTTCTTCTATGGGGTTTATTGGCGCATTACCGCCACCTGGTGGACCGGAGTGTGGAGCAGTAGATTGGCAGGAAAATAAAAAAATATGCAAATTAATCAAATAAATATAAGATGTCGATTAATAAATAGGGAAAACAATTAAAATAAAACTAAATTCTTTCTATAATTCCGGTTGCTTTTAAGAATGTAACCAGTTTAAAGACTTTCTTCGTCTGATCCACATCACATGCTCCGGATGGATGTTTCCCAATTAAATGCATTGTTTTATTTAATCCTGTCTGCCCTCATTTCAGTCTTGTAAGCATTTCTGGACTGCCCTCCTTACTGTTCACATGTGTTTTTATCAGAGGTCTAACTAAGTACATTTCCTTAAGTTCTGTGTTTAAGTACACGTGTGTTGTACTTGTACTTGAACGTTTTCGATCTCTGCTCAAAACTCACATCTTTGCACTGGCTTTTAATAGTTGAACACGACATTTTGTAATTTCTCTATATGTTTTTAGTTATTCTGCTTTTTATCTTGCTTTTAGTTATTGTGTTATTCTATATTGTATGTGTTCCCTGTTCAGCACTTTAGTCAACTGAGGTTGTTTTAAATGTGCTCTTTAAATAAATAAAGATTCAGATTGAGATTGATTGAGTATTTATTCTTACTTTGTACTTTTCCTCCACAACATGTATTTAATCCCTTTAGTTACTTTACAGATGTGGATGAATGATGTGAAATCTAATCAAGTGTTGAATCAGACTTTAGTTCCACCTGGAGTAAATCCACCAGCTACCCTGCAGTATACAAAGTCATTCAAAGCCCATCTGTCCTCTCAGTGGACTGACTCTGACCACCATGAGTGGTGTTATAGCACAAGATGAACATTATTACCTCTGCTGTGTCTATAAGCAACCTGTCCAATCCAAACGATCCAGAGTCTCCTAAATCTTCAAATTAAACCCCAAATGAATACGCATCAGCCCGCAGAGAGAGCAGGTACGGCCACTTTGAGGTTGAAACTGACATTTATGATCCTGATGGTTTTTAACTCAACGTATGCTAATTGTGTAAATGTCCCAACATCTGCAGCTTAGCATCCGGCAGTTTCTATGTGCTGGAGACCCTTCTGTACATTTCTATCATACACGTTGGGGTCACAACATGTCCGGGTCACTTGGAGCGGACCCATAAATCCT
>NC_136903.1:92187478-92192478 GCF_949606895.1 Notothenia rossii | reverse complement strand
ATCAGATGAAAACAAACTGTCACGGACCCTGCCGTGTTATCTATGATTGCTACGCTTTTCATTCATAATTTCAGCGGGAGGGAGGGGGGGCGGCGCTGAGGAACAGGAGAGAGCTGACAGGTGCCTGTGTGGACACTCCCCTTATTGTGGAATAAGGGGAATGCAGAGACAGGCTACAAGTGTCTCAGGTTCAAGTTAGACAACTAACGTCTTGGGTAGTGTTCATGACTACATGTGTATGTCATCTGAATGGTTCATCTCAATGCACACACACTTTACCTGCTTTCTAATAGTTTAAAATAGTTTTATTCCCCTGTTAAATAACCTGTTCAATACAAACATGCCACTTGTAAACATTAAATAACATTTCTGTGAACTGATATTTGTTTAGCGAGCTCATTAGAGGATGTTCCCAGAAAGATTGTAAAATGTCAATGAAGAAGTCAGACTTAGTACATTTGTTAATAATTACTGTGTGTGTGTGTGTGTGTGTGTGTGTGTGTGTGTGTGTGTGTGTGTGTGTGTGTGTGTTCCAAGTGAATCTGCGGCCCCCTGGTGGCCAGTACATACATGATGTGGCCCCCACCACCATCCCAGTTGCCCATCCCTGGTGTAGGGGCTGTGTGATCATGCCAATCCGAACATAGCTATCATACCTTCAGCACAGTGTCTCATTAGCTTCATCCATGTAGTCAGACATGGCTGCGTACACAGCTACGTAGGGCCTCTGTTATCAGGTGCTGCTCTGATGCAGAAGGGACATTCAGTATTTCCCCAACAGATATAGAGATAAATAAACTGCAAGTTGCAAACAGATGAATGTTGATGGATGTTCTGTATCACAGTCTTATGGCCTGAGCATGGGAGGAAGCTGGTTGGTGCAGAGATCACATGTTTACCTGTTGAAGCTTCACTAATAAATAACGTCCAGTGAGGGGTGGGCAGTCTGAGTCCAGAGGATCATCTGACTCACAACTCCTATGAGTCATTTACTCTACTTCAATAGAGAGGAAAAGCACACACTGAGGATCAACACGAAGACACATGAGAACACAACCACGGCTGAAAGGGAGGAGCGGAAACTCCAAACACTGAGTAACAAAGTACAGGCTTTAGCTATTCATAAGAATATAGGGTTTCCACATCAAAGTCATGTAACGTGCAATCATCTAGTGCACTTCACAGGAGAGAGAAGTACTCAGATCGTGTACTTGAGTAAAAGTAGAAGTACTCAGATCGTGTACTTCAGTAAAAGTAGGAGTACTCAGATCGTGTACTTCAGTAAAAGTAGAAGTACTCAGATCTTGTTCTTGAGTAAAAGTAGAAGTACTCAGATCTTGTTCTTGAGTAAAAGTAGAAGTACTCAGATCTTGTACTTAGTGAAAGTAGAAGTACTCAGATCTTGTACTTGAGTAAAAGTAGAAGTACTCAGATCGTGTACTTCAGTAAAAGTAGAAGTACTCAGATCTTGTTCTTGAGTAAAAGTAGAAGTACTCAGATCTTGTTCTTGAGTAAAAGTAGAAGTACTCAGATCTTGTACTTAGTGAAAGTAGAAGTACTCAGATCTTGTACTTGAGTAAAAGTAGAAGTACTCAGATCTTGTACTTAGTAAAAGTAGAAGTACTCAGGTCTTGTACTTCAGTAAAAGTAGAAGTACTCAGATCTTTTACTTAGTAAAAGTAGAAGTACTCAGATATTGTTCTTGAGTAAAAGTAGAAGTACTCAGATCTTGTACTTGAGTAAAAGTAGAAGTACTCAGATCTTGTACTTGAGTAAAAGTACTCAGATCTTGTACTTGAGTAAAACTAGAAGTACTCAGATCTTGTTCTTGAGTAAAAGTAGAAGTACTCATATCTTGTACTTGAGTAAAAGTAGAAGTACTCAGATCTTGTACTTGAGTAAAAGTAGAAGTACTCAGATCTTGTACTTGAGTAAAAGTAGAAGTACTCAGATCTTGTACTTAGTAAAAGTAGAAGTACTCAGGTCTTGTACTTCAGTAAAAGTAGAAGTACTCAGATCTTTTACTTAGTAAAAGTAGTAGTACTCAGATATTGTTCTTGAGTAAAAGTAGAAGTACTCAGATCTTGTACTTGAGTAAAAGTAGAAGTACTCAGATCTTGTACTTGAGTAAAAGTACTCAGATCTTGTACTTGAGTAAAAGTACTCAGATCTTGTACTTAGTAAAAGTAGAAGTACTCATATCTTGTACTTGAGTAAAAGTAGAAGTACTCAGATCTTGTACTTGAGTAAAAGTAGAAGTACTCAGATCTTGTACTTGAGTAAAAGTAGAAGTACTCAGATCTTGTACTTAGTAAAAGTAGAAGTACTCAGATCTTTTACTTAGTAAAAGTAGAAGTACTCAGATCTTGTTCTTGAGTAAAAGTAGAAGTACTCAGATCTTGTACTTGAGTAAAAGTAGAAGTACTCAGATCTTGTACTTGAGTAAAAGTACTCAGATCTTGTACTTGAGTAAAAGTAGAAGTACTCAGATCTTGTTCTTGAGTAAAAGTAGAAGTACTCAGATCTTGTACTTGAGTAAAAGTAGAAGTACTCAGATCTTGTACTTGAGTAAAAGTAGAAGTACTCAGATCTTGTTCTTGAGTTAAAGTAGAAGTACTCAGATCTTGTTCTCGAGTAAAAGTAGAAGTACTCAGATCTTGTACTTGAGTAAAAGTAGAAGTACTCAGATCTTGTACTTGAGTAAAAGTACTCAGATCTTGTTCTCGAGTAAAAGTAGAAGTACTCAGATCTTGTTCTTGAGTAAAAGTAGAAGTACTCAGATCCTGTACTTGAGTAAAAGTACTCAGATCTTGTTCTCGAGTAAAAGTAGAAGTACTCAGGTCTTGTTCTTGAGTTAAAGTAGAAGTACTCAGATCTTGTTCTCGAGTAAAAGTAGAAGTACTCAGATCTTGTACTTGAGTAAAAGTAGAAGTACTCAGATCTTGTACTTGAGTAAAAGTACTCAGATCTTGTACTTGAGTAAAAGTAGAAGTACTCAGATCTTGTTCTTGAGTAAAAGTAGAAGTACTCAGATCCTGTACTTGAGTAAAAGTAGAAGTACTCAGATCTTGTACTTGAGTAAAAGTAGAAGTACTCAGATCTTGTTCTTGAGTAAAAGTAGAAGTACTCAGATCTTGTTCTTGAGTAAAAGTAGAAGTACCAGAGTGTAGGAATACTCTGTTACAGTAAAAGTCCTGCATTGAAAATGTTCCTCAAGTAAAAGTAGAAAAGTATTCTCATCAAAATATAGTGAAAGACAGTAAAAGTAGTCGTTGTGCAGATTGGTCCATTTCAGAATAATAGATATGATATGTTTTATAATGATTGATCATGAAAGTGTTCTCAAAGCTGGTAAAGGTGCAGCTAGTTTGAATGACTTTGTATACTGCAGGGTAGCTGGTGGATTTACTCCAGGTGGAACTAAAGTCTGATTCAACACTTGATTAGATTTCACATCATTCATCCACATCTGTGAAGTAACTAAAGTTGTAGAAACACTTTACTTGTAATTAAGTATTTTGACACCAATATGTTGGAATCTCTGAGTACTGAGTCTCTGAGTACTGAGTCTCTGGGGTTTACTAAAGGTTGTTGATATGGAAACAGAATGATCTCCATGATCCAAGACCCCCCCAACACACACACACACACACACACACACACACACACACACACACACACACACACACACACACACACACACACACACACACACACACACACACGCGCACGCGCACGCGCACACACACACACACACACACACACACACACACACACACACACACACACACACACACACACACACACACACACACACACACACACACACACACACACACACCAGAGGACTCCTGAGGGTTTCATTCTTCACATGTAACTCAATCTGACAACACACGGACCAGAATCCGAACTAGAATGGAAACCGGGTTTCTGAACCACCTTCAGAACCAGAATCAGAACCAGATCACAGCTTTCCCCCCAGACTTTAAGCTGCTCCTTCTTCTATGGGACTGAAGATGTTCATTGTTCTTCTTCTTTTTATTGGATATAAATACTTTTTTTGAGTATTTGTGCACATGTTAAATATGTAAATAAAGTGTGTTATTCTTCTCCTTCTCCTTCCTCTCCTTCTTCTTCTCCTCCTTCCTCTCCTTCCTCTCCTTCTCCTTCCTCTCCTTCCTCTCCTTCTCCTTCCTCTCCTTCTCCTTCCTCTTTTTCTCCTTCTTCTTCTCCTTCCTCTCCTTCCTCTCCTTCTCCTTCCTCTCCTTCTCCTTCCTCTCCTTCTCCTTCCTCTTGTTCTCCTTCCTCTCCTTCCTCTCCTTCCGCTTCTTCTCCTTTTTCTCCTTCTCCTTCCTCTCCTTCTCCTTCTCCTTCCTCTTCTTCTCCTTCCTCTCCTTCCTCTTCTTCTTCTTCTTCTTCTTCTTCTTCTCCTTCTTCTTCTTCTCCTTCTCCTTCCTCTCCTTCTCCTTCTCCTTCCTCTTCTTCTCCTTCCTCTCCTTCCTCTTCCTCTTCTTCTTCTTCTTCTTCTTCTCCTTCTTCTTCCTCTCCTTCTCCTTCCTCTCCTTCTCTCTTCCTCTTCTTCCTCAGGAGATGCTCGTGATGTCTTCCTGTCTGTTGTTTTTACTCGGCCCGTTGGTGTCGTCCTTCATGGCCGCCGCCCAACCAGCCGGCTGCAAGATACGCATCACTGACAAAGGACTGGAGATGTGTGAGTACACACACACACACACACACACACACACACACACACACACACACACACACACACACACACACACACACACACACACACACACACACACACACACACACACACACACACACACACACACACACACACACACGCACGCACGCACGCACGCACAGTTTTATTTCCGGATGTATTTATTTGTTTATTCCAGGGTTAGTTAAAACAACACATGTTCACTTATACTGGTTGTTCTTTATAGCGCATGGTGGAAAAGAACAGGGAGAAGAACATCTTATTAGACTCCTGGTTC
>NC_136903.1:92183124-92187278 GCF_949606895.1 Notothenia rossii | reverse complement strand
ACTCCTGGTGCTAGACTCCTGGTGCTAGACTCCTGGTTCTAGACTCCTAGTTCTAGACTCCTGGTTCTAGACTCCTGGTTCTAGACTCCTGGTGCTAGACTCCTGATGCTAGACTCCTGGTGCTAGACTCCTGGTTCTAGACTCCTGGTTCTAGACTCCTAGTTCTAGACTCCTGGTTCTAGACTCCTGGTGCTAGACTCCTGGTTCTAGACTCCTGGTGCTAGACTCCTGGTGCTAGACTCCTGGTTCTAGACTCCTAGTTCTAGACTCCTGGTTCTAGACTCCTGGTGCTAGACTCCTGGTACTAAACTCCTGGTTCTAGACTCCTGGTGCTAGACTCCTGGTACTAAACTCCTGGTGCTAGACTCCTGGTGCTAGACTCCTGGTGCTAGACTCCTGGTACTAAACTCCTGGTTCTAGACTCCTGGTGCTAGACTCCTGGTGCTAGACTCCTGGTACTAAACTCCTGGTGCTAGACTCCTGGTGCTAGACTCCTGGTGCTAGACTCCTGGTTCTAGACTCCTGGTGCTAGACTCCTGGTTCTAGACTCCTGGTGCTAGACTCCTGGTGCTAGACTCCTGGTACTAAACTCCTGGTGCTAGACTCCTGGTTCTAGACTCCTGGTGCTAGACTCCTGGTGCTAGACTCCTGGTTCTAGACTCCTGGTGCTAGACTCCTGGTGCTAGACTCCTGGTTCTAGACTCCTGGTGCTAGACTCCTGGTGCTAGACTCCTGGTTCTAGACTCCTGGTTCTAGACTCCTGGTGCTAGACTCCTGGCGCTAGACTCCTGGTGCTAGACTCCTGGTTCTAGGCTCCTGGTGCTAGACTCCTGGTGCTAGACTCCTGGTTCTAGACTCCTGGTTCTAGACTCCTGGTGCTAGACTCCTGGTACTAGACTCCTTGTTCTAGACTCCTGGTGCTAGACTCCTGGTTCTAGACTCCTGGTGCTAGACTCCTGGTTCTAGACTCCTGGTGCTAGACTCCTGGTTCTAGACTCCTTGTTCTAGACTCCTGGTTCTAGACTCCTGGTGCTAGACTCCTGGTTCTAGACTCCTGGTTCTAGGATGGGTTAAAAGCAGAGAACACTTGTCACTGTGTGCTGTGTGCTCTGCATGTGTGACCATTACAGAGGGTTTCATCCCTCCCATTCTATTCTATAATCCAGATGAAACCTGTTGGAACCTGAATCAGTTCCTCGGTTCTCCTGTAGTTCTGCTCTGTGGTCTGATTGGTGTGTGTGTGTGTGTGTGTGTGTTGTGTGTTTCAGTGAAGGCTGAGACGGAGAAGTTTGTGGAGGAGGAGATCAGTAACATCAGCATGCCGGAGATGAAGGGCAAAGAGGGACGCTTCCAATACACCATCACCGAGTACAAATGCTAACTTTACTTCAAAGCCATCGCAGTAATACTGAGTCCTTCATGTGTTCTCCATCGCTGTCTAACCACAGAACACATTACAAACAGACCTCCCCTCAAAGACCAATATGGTTCATATGTCTGGCTCTAGAGTGGTGCAGGGACGATGTCGTTTTGTAGTTCGACCCTGAAGGAAGCCGCGCAACAAAAAGCAATTCAACAAAAAGCAATTTCTCCACAGGATTTTGGAATATTGTAAAAAATAAGGTCTGTGGAAAACGAACCTGTTTGATAAATGCACGTTTTGTTCAGCCGGATAATCTCCTCATGTCTACTTTCATAATGTTCTAATCATAAATCTAATCTCCAGAAGCTAAATGCTAACGTTATGCTATAAAGGAGCTACAGCCGAGTCCAGCAGCACGACTTCAACGTCACGCCAACTTCAGATCCATATTCAAACACACAGATTCTAGATGGAACGAGTTGAAGCGTTTGTTTGAACAGTCTGCAGGAGGCAGGGACTTGCTCTCAAGCAGAACAGAAACTAACTTAGAGGAGTGTTTACGTGTTCGGCGTAATGACGTACAACGTCCTCCACGACTTCTGTAGTCCTATTCAGCCACTTGGTAACAACCATCGTTTCTCAGACACGTCAACTCTTCAGAGATCACCAGTGGGGTCACTGCTGATGATTTAATGTAGAACAAAACGTGATCCGTCTCTTTGTCTCAACCACAGACCTTAGTTCAGATAGTTTCCAAATCCTATGGAGAGATCCCATTGGCTCTGAGACCAGGGAACAGGAAGTGGAGAAATGCTGACTCACTTCCTGGTTCCAGGACTTATTCCTGCACCACTCCATTCCTTTAGCGTCTATGGTTATTTGGAAATCGATTTATGAACACACAGCTTTATTTAAACTTTTGTAGCTTTGTATATTATTTACATGTTATGGTGTGCTTTTATATATTTGTGTTTATTTCTACGACTGCAGTGACATGCCAAACTAATTCCGTTATCCCGATGTTTGATGGCTGTAAAGACGTTCTGATGTTCTGTATTAATATCTCCTCTCGTCTGCCGCCAGCGTGAAGATAAACGACTTGAATCTGACTCACGCAGAGCTGCAGTTTGTCCCCGACGTCGGGCTGCTGTTTGACGTCCAGGACTCCTCCATCTCGCTGAGCTTCCACCGGAGGATCCTCTACTGGTTCTTGTTAGTACCTCTTTCACTGATCCCAACATGTCCTCTACTGGCTCTTGTTGTACGTCCATTACTATACCTTAAGTAGATCTCTTAATGAAGATGATGATGATGGTCGTTGTGATGAAGATGATGATGGTATTTGTGATGAAGATGATGATGGTATTTGTGATGAAGATGATGATGGAGCGTTGTGATAAAGATGATGATGGAGCGTTGTGATGTCAGTGATGAAGATGATGATGGTAGTTGTGATGAAAATGATGATGGAGCGTTGTGATGTCAGTGATGAAGATGATGATGGTAGTTGTGATGAAGATGATGATCAAATCAAATGAAATCAAGTTTTATTTATATAGCACATTTATAAACGATTTGTGGCCGAGCCAAAGTGCTGAACATATAATAAAAATAGCCTCCAGTAGAGAAACTCTACAGCAAATACAACAGCAGTTTGTTCAGAATATCAGTATGAGAAAATACGACACCCTCTGTCCTCAGACCCTCTGTCCTTAGACCCTCTGTCCTCAGACCCTCTGTCCTTAGACCCTCTGTCCTCAGACCCTCTGTCCTCAGACCCTCTGTCCTTAGACCCTCTGTCCTTAGACCCTCTGTCCTCAGACCCTCTGTCCTTAGACCCTCTGTCCTCAGACCCTCTGTCCTCAGACCCTCTCTCCTTAGACCCTCTGTCCTTAGACCCTCTGTCCTTAGACCCTCACATCGTACAAGGAAACACTTCCAGAGAAACCCCACAGTTTAAAGGGAAACATGGAGAAACCTCAGGGAGAGCAACAGAGGAGGGATCCCTCTCCCAGGACGGACAGACGTGTAATAGATGCCGTGTGTAAAGAAGAGATAATACATTTACAGCATATAGACCGAATGTTAGGAAATGCATGTTTCTGTAATAAGAAGATGAATCTACGAAGATGTCAACAATCCTGTGGAAGCCATCAGGGAGGCAGCATGTCGAGAGCCAGGCAGGACCGCAGAGAAAGGTTCAGCCACGACCCGAAGTCCACGACTTAATCCAGAACTCAGGATAGAGGATCCAGGACACAGGACCACAGCAAGAGGATCAGCCTCGACTCCGGATCCCGCCGTAGATATAGACACAAAACAAGAAAACATTTGTCTGGGTTAATCAGAACAAGAGAATACACAGACACAGACAGACAGACAGACAGACAGACAGACAGACAGACAGACAGACAGACAGACAGACAGACAGAGAGACAGACAGACAGACAGACAGACAGACAGACAGACAGACAGACAGACAGAGAGACAGACAGAGAGAGAGACGGAAGAACAAGCACTCCCTTAGAACAGGTTGAGGGCAAAGGGTAGCAAGTGAGAGAGTAAGAAACAGAGGTGGAGAGGCACACTAAGGGAACAAGGTCCCCACTGGAGCCTTAGTTGGAAATTAATGAGAGATAGGGAGGTACGCTGTGTCTACGAGTCGTAACACTCCCCGGCCTGTCTAAGACACTCTGCAAACCGCTTCCCTCTAATGAGACCTGGAGAGGTCAGAGGTCAGAGAGGGGAAGGTCCTCAAAGTCATTCTTCATAAGAGAGGCCTCGAAGGCCA
>NC_136903.1:92138124-92178124 GCF_949606895.1 Notothenia rossii | reverse complement strand
TCTCCCACCTGTCTGTCTCTCTCACCTGTCTGTCTGTCTCCCACCTGTCTGTCTCTCTCACCTGTCTGTCTGTCTCTCACCTGTCTCCCACCTGTCTGTCTCTCTCACCTGTCTGTCTGTCTCCCACCTGTCTGTCTCTCTCACCTGTCTGTCTGTCTCCCACCTGTCTGTCTGTCTCTCACCTGTCTCTCACCTGTCTCCCACCTGTCTGTCTCTCTCACCTGTCTGTCTGTCTCCCACCTGTCTGTCTCTCTCACCTGTCTGTCTGTCTGTCTGTCTGTCTCCCACCTGTCTGTCTGTCTCTCACCTGTCTCTCACCTGTCTCCCACCTGTCTGTCTCTCTCACCTGTCTGTCTGTCTCCCACCTGTCTGTCTCTCTCACCTGTCTGTCTGTCTCTCACCTGTCTCCCACCTGTCTGTCTCTCTCACCTGTCTGTCTGTCTCCCACCTGTCTGTCTCTCTCACCTGTCTGTCTGTCTCCCACCTGTCTGTCTGTCTCTCACCTGTCTCTCACCTGTCTCCCACCTGTCTGTCTCTCTCACCTGTCTGTCTGTCTCCCACCTGTCTGTCTCTCTCACCTGTCTGTCTGTCTGTCTGTCTGTCTCCCACCTGTCCGTCTGTCTCTCACCTGTCTCCCACCTGTCTCCCACCTGTCCGTCTGTCTCTCACCTGTCTCTCACCTGTCTCCCACCTGTCTCCCACCTGTCTGTCTCTCAGATCTGTCCTGCTCTGAACCATGCAGCTCTGGTCCATGTGAACTCTCTGCTGGAGACGATCCCTGTGAGGACGGAGGTGGACAGCTACATCGGGATCGACTACTCTCTGATCGAGGATCCAGTGGTGACGTCCCGGAGCCTCGACATGCACTTCAGGGTGAGGCACACGTTCTCCTGGTTCTCCGTAGAACCTTTGGTAGAATTGAATGACTTTGTATTCGTTACTTTACTTCATGTTCATCAGTGATCACCATAGAACCTTAAGTAGTACTGCGTCACTTTTATTATTCCTTTACTTTGTGTTCTCCAGTGTTATCTGTTCAGGGTAATGTGACGGTAGCATTAAGGGGTTCTCTGTGTCTTTAGGGGATGTTCTTCGACCTGTCGGATCCAAACAGCACGTTGGAGAACCTGGCTGTGGAACCGGTCATCAGAGATTACGACCGGATGGTTTATCTTTCTCTCTCCGAGTTCTTCTTCGACAGCGGAATGTTCTCCTACTACAAAGCAGGAGTGTTCCAAACGGACATCGTCAACGAAAAGGTCACAACCACCGAAACCACCAAAGAACACCAAAACCACAGAACACCAAAACCACAGAACACCAAAACCACAGAACACCAAAACCACAGAACACCAAAACCACAGAACACCAAAACAACCACAGAACACCAAAACCACAGAACACCACAGAACAACACAGAACACCACAGAACACCAAAACCACAGAACACCAAAACAACCACAGAACACCAAAACCACAGAACACCACAGAACAACACAGAACACCACAACCACAGAACACCAAAACAACCACAGAACACCACAGAACACCACAGAACACCAAAACCACAGAACACCAAAACAACCACAGAACACCACAGAACACCACAGAACACCACAACCACAGAACACCAAAACAACCACAGAACACCACAGAACACCACAGAACACCACAACCACAGAACACCAAAACAACCACAGAACACCACAGAACACCACAGAACACCACAGAACACCAAAACCACAGAACACCAAAACAACCACAGAACACCAAAACAACCACAGAACACCAAAACCACAGAACACCACAGAACACCACAGAACACCAAAACCACAGAACACCAAAACAACCACAGAACACCACAGAACACCACAGAACACCACAACCACAGAACACCAAAACAACCACAGAACACCACACCAAAACCACAGAACACCAAAACAACCACAGAACACCAAAACAACCACAGAACACCAAAACCACAGAACACCACAGAACAACACAGAACACCACAACCACAGAACACCAA
The DNA here is from genome assembly GCF_949606895.1 of Notothenia rossii. NCBI lineage: Eukaryota > Metazoa > Chordata > Actinopteri > Perciformes > Nototheniidae > Notothenia > Notothenia rossii. The sequence goes on along the minus strand of NC_136903.1, from coordinate 92,176,095 downwards.
AACAACCACAGAACACCACAGAACAACACAGAACACCACAGAACAACACAGAACACCACAGAACACCAAAACAACCACAGAACACCAAAACCACAGAACACCACAGAACAACACAGAACACCACAACCACAGAACACCAAAACAACCACAGAACAACACAGAACACCACAGAACACCACAGAACACCACAACCACAGAACACCAAAACAACCACAGAACACCAAAACAACCACAGAACACCAAAACCACAGAACACCACAGAACACCACAGAACACCACAGAACACCACAACCACAGAACACCAAAACCACAGAACAACACAGAACACCACAGAACACCAAAACCACAGAACACCACAGAACAACACAGAACACCAAAACCACAGAACAACACAGAACACCACAGAACACCAAAACCACAGAACACCACAGAACAACACAGAATACCAAAACCACAGAACACCAAAACCACAGAACAACACAGAACACCACAGAACACCAAAACCACAGAACACCACAGAACACCACAACCACAGAACACCAAAACCACAGAACAACACAGAACACCACAACCACAGCAGAACACCAAAACAACCACAGAACACCAAAACAACCACAGAACACCAAAAAAAACACAGAACACCAAAACAACCACAGAACACCAAAACAACCACAGAACACCAAACAACCACAGAACACCAAACAACCACAGAACACCAAAACAACCACACACCAAACAACAACAGAACACCAAACAACAACAGAACACCACAACCACCACATAACACCAAAACAACCACAGATCAACAATTGCATCAAAAATACACACATTTCCCCAGACCCCCCCAAAACAACCTTAAAACACGAAACCACATCCAACACCACAGAGACTCCCGAATCATCCACACATAATTCCGGTTCCCCAAAACCACCATAGTCCCTCTAAGGAACCACATAACATTAACAGATCCCCAAAACCACCACCACAGCCAAAACCACCAGAGACCCCCCCAACACAACCATTAACCCCAGAAGAACCGTAGACCGGTAGAACCTCCAGACCTCCTGAAACCACAGAGAGAACATCCAGGTTCTCCATCTGACCTCCTGCTTCTGTTTGTGTTTCTCTTCAGATGTCCAGAGACATGGAGATGTTGTTGAGAACCACTTACTTTGGAGTTATCATGATGCTGGTGAGAAGGAGCTCCATTCCTTTAATAAAGATCTCCTGTGTTCTCTGTAGGACCTGAGGTAGTACTACATTACTCTGTATTATTACTCTGCCTCATGTCCTCCTGTGTCCTCTGTAGGACCTGAGGTAGTACTGCATTACTCTGTATTATTACTTTGCCTCATGTCCTCCTGTGTCCTCTGTAGGACCTGAGGTAGTACTACATTACTCTGTATTATTACTCTGCCTCATGTCCTCCTGTGTCCTCTGTAGGACCTGAGGTAGTACTGCATTACTCTGTATTATTACTTTGCTTCATGTCCTCCTGTGTCCTCTGTAGGACCTGAGGTAGTACTACATTACTCTGTATTATTACTTTGCTTCATGTCCTCCTGTGTTCTCTGTGGAACCATAAGAAGTACTGCATTACTCTGTATTATTACTTTGCTTCATGTCCTCCTGTGTCCTCTGTAGGACCTGAGGTAGTACTGCATTACTCTGTATTATTACTTTGCTTCATGTCCTCCTGTGTCCTCTGTAGGACCTGAGGTAGTACTGCATTACTCTGTATTATTACTTTGCTTCATGTCCTCCTGTGTCCTCTGTAGGACCTGAGGTAGTACTACATTACTCTGTATTATTACTTTGCCTCATGTCCTCCTGTGTCCTCTGTAGGACCTGAGGTAGTACTGCATTACTCTGTATTATTACTTTGCCTCATGTCCTCCTGTGTTCTCTGTAGGACCTGAGGTAGTACTGCATTACTCTGTATTATTACTTGACTTCATGTTCTCCTGTGTCCTCTGTAGGACCCGGCTCTGGCGGATGCTCCGATCTCTCTGCAGATCGCCGTAAACTCGCCCCCAAAAACTACCATCAGAACGACCGGGGCAACGGTTGTCATGACAGCCATCGTCAAGGTCTTGTTGCTTCCTCCAGGAAAGGCTCCATTCCAGTTGAGCAGCATGACCATGGTACACGTGCACACACACGTGCACACACACACGCACGCACGCACGCACACACACACACACACACACACACACACACACACACACACACACACACACACACACACACACACACACACACACATATTGAAGTGACCAATTAGACAACACGATGATCCAACAGCTGTTTCACTGGCTCTGTTATTGTTTCATGTTTGTGTCCGCCTGTAGGAAACAAAGTTCAACGCTAAAGTTTCTATCAGGGGGAAACGTCTGTCTATTCACGCCGACCTCCGCAGGTACGTCCACACAATAAAAGTCTTGAACCTTGAACACACACACACACACACACACACACACACACACACACACACACACACACACACACACACACACACACACACACACACACACACACACACACACACACACACACGATTATTCTTCTTAGTGTTCAAAATAAAGCATATGTAATAATAACTCAATGCAACATTAGTCCATGGGAGGCTTTTATAAATGGAAAAGTAACTACTGCCAAGTACGTACATCCTCTTTTGGGTCTGTTGTGTTTGAGGACTCATAACACAGACTCATGTGAGGGTTTAAGGACTCATTTTGCTGACGAATTTCAGTGTATCAGTGCTCCAAAAGGCTGACTCGTGTCAGGGTGTTAGGACTCATAATGCTGACTCGTGTCAGGGTGTTAGGACTCATTCCTGTACTATTGATCACACTACAGTCAGACCAATCAATTGATCTTCTTTCAGGTTTAAAATCTTCTCCAATCAATCAGCACTGGAATCTCTGGCAGTAAGTGCTGTTTGGTATTTTACTACAAGTTATACAATCATAAAGAGACCATAGATCATTATTAACACAACGTGTGTGTGTGTGTGTGTGTGTGTGTGTGTGTGTGTGTGTGTGTGTGTGTGTGTGTGTGTCTGTCTCTCTGTCTGTCAGTTGATTCCTCTGCAGGCTCCTCTAAAGACGATGCTGCAGATGTCTGTGGTTCCTTTAATCAACAGTAAGAATCAAATAATTAAGATTGTGTGTGTGACTGTAATACAGAGCATTGCTGTTGAACTGACCCTGTGTGTGTGTGTGTGTGTGTGTGTGTGTGTGTGTGTGTGTGTGTGTGTGTGTGTGTGTGTGTGTGTGTGTGTGTGTGTGTGTAGACTGGACAAAGAAAGGCGTTCGGATCCCTCTCGCTGATGGGATGGATTTCATTGAGGAAGTCGTTGAATATCACAACGTGAGCTGCTGTTCTTTATGTGTTGTTGTGTGCTTTAACTGAACGTGGTTTCAGTGTGAACAGATGTGTGTGTTGATCTCTAACAGATGTGTGTGTTGATCTGTAACAGATGTGTGTGTTGATCTCTAACAGATGTGTGTGTTGATCTCTAACAGATGTGTGTGTTGATCTGTAACAGAGGTGTGTGTTGATCTCTAACAGAGGTGTGTGTTGATCTCTAACAGAGGTGTGTGTTGATCTCTAACAGAGGTGTGTGTTGATCTCTAACAGAGGTGTGTGTTGATCTCTAACAGATGTGTGTGTTGATCTCTAACAGATGTGTGTGTTGATCTCTAACAGATGTGTGTGTTGATCTCTAACAGAGGTGTGTGTTGATCTCTAACAGAGGTGTGTGTTGATCTCTAACAGATGTGTGTGTTGATCTCTAACAGATGTGTGTGTTGATCTCTAACAGATGTGTGTGTTGATCTCTGCAGGGCTTCATTGTGATCGGAGCTAATCTTCACTTCACGAAAGGACTGAGAGAAATTATTGAAGGCAACAACCAGGAATAGACAGACACCGTGTAAACATGTACGATGACAAACATATGTGTTTGTATGTCCAAAAATAAAATGTGAAATGACCTCTAACTCTCTGCTTCAGTTTCTACAATGAAAATGTGTTTGATTCTTTAAACTGCTGACAACAGTCCTCCTGAATTCAGAATATAAAAATTGTCGTTTGGATAATTAGTTTGATGATTCCTGAGGTTTTGATTGGCTGCTCGTTGCGTTTCTTCTCAGCAGGAAGTTTAAAATATTATTATTTGTTCTTCTTTACTAAAGCAGTATCCAGTCCCCACGCAGGGGTCTAACCTTCATTACAACATCTTTAAACATTAGAGGAGTACATCCTTGTTACCATGCACGCTTACCAGAGGTGGGAGAAGCACTGTGATCTTGTACTTGAGTAAAAGTAGAAGTACTCAGATCTTGTTCTTGAGTGAAAGTAGAAGTACTCAGATCTTGTTCTTGAGTAAAAGTAGAAGTACTCAGATCTTGTACTTGAGTAAAAGTAGAAGTACTTAGATCTTGTACTTCAGTAAGAGTAGAAGTACTCAGATCTTGTACTTGAGTAAAAGTAGAAGTACTTAGATCTTGTACTTCAGTAAGAGTAGAAGTACTCAGATCTTGTACTTGAGTAAAAGTAGAAGTACTCAGATCTTGTTCTTGAGTAAAAGTAGAAGTACTCAGATCTTGTTCTTGAGTAAAAGTAGAAGTACTCAGGTCTTGTTCTTGAGTAAAAGTAGAAGTACTCAGATCTTGTACTTCAGTAAGAGTAGAAGTACTCAGATCTTGTACTTGAGTAAAAGTAGAAGTACTTAGATCTTGTACTTCAGTAAGAGTAGAAGTACTCAGATCTTGTACTTGAGTAAAAGTAGAAGTACTCAGATCTTGTTCTTGAGTAAAAGTAGAAGTACTCAGATCTTGTTCTTGAGTAAAAGTAGAAGTACTCAGATCTTGTACTTGAGTAAAAGTAGAAGTACTCAGATCTTGTACTTGAGTAAAAGTAGAAGTACTCAGATCTTGTACTTGAGTAAAAGTAGAAGTACTCAGATCTTGTTCTTGAGTAAAAGTAGAAGTACTCAGATCTTGTACTTGAGTAAAAGTAGAAGTACTCAGATCTTGTACTTGAGTAAAAGTAGAAGTACTGTAATCTTGTACTTGAGTAAAAGTAGAAGTACTCTGATCTTGTACTTGAGTACAAGTAGAAGTACTCTGATCTTGTACTTGAGTGAAAGTAGAAGTACTGTGATCTTGTACTTGAGTAAAAGTAGAAGTACTCAGATCTTGTTCTTGAGTAAAAGTAGAAGTACTCAGATCTTGTACTTGAGTAAAAGTAGAAGTACTCAGATCTTGTACTTGAGTAAAAGTAGAAGTACTCAGATCTTGTACTTGAGTAAAAGTAGAAGTACTCAGATCTTGTACTTGAGTAAAAGTAGAAGTACTGTGATCTTGTACTTGAGTAAAAGTAGAAGTACTCAGGTCTTGTACTTGAGTAAAAGTAGAAGTATTCAGATCTTGTACTTGAGTAAAAGTAGAAGTACTCAGGTCTTGTACTTGAGTAAAAGTAGAAGTACTCAGATCTTGTACTTGAGTAAAAGTAGAAGTACTCAGGTCTTGTACTTGAGTAAAAGTAGAAGTACTCAGATCTTGTTCTTGAGTAAAAGTAGAAGTACTCAGATCTTGTACTTGAGTAAAAGTACTCAGATCTTGTTCTTGAGTAAAAGTAGAAGTACTCAGATCTTGTTCTTGAGTAAAAGTAGAAGTACTCAGATCTTGTACTGGAGTAAAAGTAGAAGTACTCAGATCTTGTACTTGAGTAAAAGTACTCAGATCTTGTTCTTGAGTAAAAGTAGAAGTACTCAGATCTTGTACTTGAGTAAAAGTAGAAGTAATCAGATCTTGTTCTTGAGTAAAAGTAGAAGTACTCAGATCTTGTACTTGAGTAAAAGTAGAAGTACTCAGATCTTGTACTTGAGTAAAAGTAGAAGTACTGTGATCTTGTACTTGAGTAAAAGTAGAAGTACTCTGATCTTGTACTTGAGTACAAGTAGAAGTACACTGATCTTGTACTTGAGTGAAAGTAGAAGTACTGTGATCTTGTACTTGAGTAAAAGTAGAAGTACTCAGATCTTGTTCTTGAGTAAAAGTAAAAGTACTCAGATCTTGTACTTGAGTAAAAGTAGAAGTACTCAGATCTTGTACTTGAGTAAAAGTAGAAGTACTCAGATCTTGTACTTGAGTAAAAGTAGAAGTACTCAGATCTTGTACTTGAGTAAAAGTAGAAGTACTCAGGTCTTGTACTTGAGTAAAAGTAGAAGTACTCAGATCTTGTTCTTGAGTAAAAGTAGAAGTACTCAGATCTTGTACTTGAGTAAAAGTACTCAGATCTTGTTCTTGAGTAAAAGTAGAAGTACTCAGATCTTGTTCTTGAGTAAAAGTAGAAGTACTCAGATCTTGTACTGGAGTAAAAGTAGAAGTACTCAGATCTTGTACTTGAGTAAAAGTACTCAGATCTTGTTCTTGAGTAAAAGTAGAAGTACTCAGATCTTGTACTGGAGTAAAAGTAGAAGTACTCAGATCTTGTACTGGAGTAAAAGTAGAAGTACTCAGATCTTGTACTTGAGTAAAAGTACTCAGATCTTGTACTTGAGTAAAAGTAGAAGTACTCAGATCTTGTTCTTGAGTAAAAGTAGAAGTACTCAGATCTTGTACTTGAGTAAAAGTAGAAGTACTCAGATCTTGTACTTGAGTAAAAGTAGAAGTACCAGAGTGTAGGAATACTCTGTTACAGTAAAAGTCCTGCATTCAAAACCGTACTAAAGTTCAGCCTCCGGTCGAAGATAAATTAACACATTTTGACAAGATAGCTAAAAGTGTAATGTTATATCAGATAAAGATCATTTATCAAACCTTTAGTTATGATAACTTTTTATTAATCGGTTCATTCATTTCAGAGTTATTCATTACTTTACATTTTTAAACAGCGCAGACTCGTTTCTGTGTGAACTAAGGAAGCCGACAGGTGCAACGTGCTTCAACGCCCCGAAACTCTTCCATCACGAGAAACAGCTTCAGCAAGAAAAGCTTACTAAAAGCTGCAGAGTTTGGTTTCTGCAGCTTTTAGTAAACGCTGCATGTCTCCTCAAGCTGCTGAACGTTCTCTAAACGCTGCATGTCTCCTCAAGCTGCTGAATGTTCTCTAAACGCTGCATGTCTCCTCAAGCTGCTGAATGTTCTCTAAACGCTGCATGTCTCCTCAAGCTGCTGAATGTTCTCTAAACGCTGCATGTCTCCTCAAGGTGCTGAATGTTCTCTAAACGCTGCATGTCTCCTCAAGCTGCTGAATGTTCTCTAAACGCTGCATGTCTCCTCAAGCTGCTGAATGTTCTCTAAACGCTGCATGTCTCCTCAAGCTGCTGAATGTTCTCTAAACGCTGCATGTCTCCTCAAGCTGCTGAATGTTCTCTAAACGCTGCATGTCTCCTCAAGTTGCTGAATGTTCTCTAAACGCTGCATGTCTCCTCAAGCTGCTGAATGTTCTCTAAACGCTGCATGTCTCCTCAAGTTGCTGAATGTTCTCTAAACGCTGCATGTCTCCTCAAGCTGCTGAATGTTCTCTAAACGCTGCATGTCTCCTCAAGCTGCTGAATGTTCTCTAAACGCTGCATGTCTCCTCAAGCTGCTGAATGTCCTCTAAACGCTGCATGTCTCCTCAAGCTGCTGAATGTTCTCTAAACGCTGCATGTCTCCTCAAGCTGCTGAATGTTCTCTAAACGCTGCATGTCTCCTCAAGCTGCTGGATGTTCTCTAAACGCTGCATGTCTCCTCAAGCTGCTGAATGTTCTCTAAACGCTGCATGTCTCCTCAAGCTGCTGAATGTCCTCTAAATGCTGCATGTCTCCTCAAGCTGCTGAATGTTCTCTAAACGCTGCATGTCTCCTCAAGCTGCTGAATGTTCTCTAAACGCTGCATGTCTCCTCAAGTTGCTGAATGTTCTCTAAACGCTGCATGTCTCCTCAAGCTGCTGGAGATGTTCCTTCATGAGGAACCTTTGGGTATTTATGTCTGCATCCTTCCTGAAGCCGCAGCACGTTCCTCCTGATGGAAGAGCTTTGGTTCCTTGTCGCGCCGGCCACCGTAAAAAACGGATAGAAAATCTGATACATTTGATTTTAAATTAAGAATAAAGATGTGCATTTTCCTGTCAGATCTGAAATCGTCGGTCAGAGTGCACTCATTTCCGCGATGCCGTCGTAACCATGGAAACCACACTTCCTGCCGGCGACCGTGCAGCCGAAGGTCAAAGCGTCCTGAAGACTGCCCCCTGCAGGTCATTAAATACAGAACACAGAATAAAGGTTATTTATGGACAGTGTAACGTCTCACAGTTGGACAGTGTGATGTCTCCTGTTGGACAGTGTGATGTCTCCTGTCTATGTCTCACAGTTGGACAGTGTAATGTCTCCAGTTGGACAGTGTAATGTCTCCTGTTGGACAGTGTAATGTCTCCTGTTGGACGGTGTAATGTCTCCAGTTGGACAGTGTAATGTCTCCTGTCTATGTCTCATAGTTGGACAGTGTGATGTCTCCAGTTGGACAGTGTAATGTCTCCAGTTGGACAGTGTAATGTCTCCTGTCTATGTCTCACATTTGGACAGTGTAATGTCTCCAGTTGGACAGTGTAATGTCTCCTGTTGGGCGGAGTAATGTCTCCAGTTGGACAGTGTAATGTCTCCTGTCTATGTATCCTGTTGGACAGTGTAATGTCTCCTGTTGGACGGTGTAATGTCTCCAGTTGGACAGTGTAATGTCTCCTGTCTATGTCTCATAGTTGGACAGTGTGATGTCTCCAGTTGGACAGTGTAATGTCTCCAGTTGGACAGTGTAATGTCTCCTGTCTATGTCTCACATTTGGACAGTGTAATGTCTCCAGTTGGACAGTGTAATGTCTCCTGTTGGGCGGAGTAATGTCTCCAGTTGGACAGTGTAATGTCTCCTGTCTATGTCTCACATTTGGACAGTGTAATGTCTCCTGTTGGACAGTGTAATGTCTCCAGTTGGACAGTGTAATGTCTCCTGTCTATGTCTCACATTTGGACAGTGTAATGTCTCCATTTGGACAGTGTAATGTCTCACATTTGGACAGTGTAATGTCTCCAGTTGGCCAGTGTAATGTCTCCTGTTGGACAGTGTAATGTCTCCAGTTGGACAGTGTAATGTCTCCTGTTGGACAGTGTAATGTCTCCTGTTGGACAGTGTAATGTCTCCTGTTGGACAGTGTAATGTCCCCTGTTGGACAGTGTAATGTCTCCTGTTGGACAGTGTAATGTCCCCTGTTGGACAGTGTAATGTCTCCTATTGGACAGTGTAATGTCTCACAGTTGGACAGTGTAATGTCTCGTGTTGGACAGTGTAATGTCTCCTGTTGGACAGTGTAATGTCTCCTGTTGGACAGTGTAATGTCTCGTGTTGGACAGTGTAATGTCTCCTGTTGGACAGTGTAATGTCTAACCGTTGGACAGGGTGTAGATGACGGCAGAGTTGAAGGTGTCTCCGGCTCCGAGAGTATCGACGAGAGTTTCAGGAGGAAAAGCGTCTGAGTGAAGGACGACCCCGTCAGGACCCAAAGCATCGGCTCCCTCCTCGGCCCAGGCACAAACCAGGACAGCTCTGAGAGACAGACATGCTGTTTAAATCATGGTTGAATTTAATTAGTGGACGTAGTCACATTGATGGAACCAAGTGGTTTGTGGACTATGGTTTTGAAACCTTCAGTTTGCCAAAGCCAGAGGTGATACAAAGAGGTGAAGCTACATGTAAAGAGTCCTCTCCTGCTGATGTTCAGGTGTATATCAGTATCTACTTTAAAGAGTCCTCTCCTGCTGATGTTCAGGTGTATATCAGTATCTACTTTAAAGAGTCCTCTCCTGCTGATGTTCAGGTGTATATCAGTATCTACTTTAAAGAGTCCTCTCCTGCTGATGTTCAGGTGTATATCAGTATTTAGTGCCTCTACTTTAAAGAGTCCTCTCCTGCTGAGGTTCAGCTGTATATCAGTATGTAGTGTCTCTACTTTAAAGAGTCCTCTCCTGCTGATGTTCAGCTGTATATCAGTATGCAGTGTCTCTACTTTAAAGAGTCCTCTCCTGCTGATGTTCAGGTGTATATCAGTATGTAGTGTCTCTACTTTAAAGAGTCCTCTCCTGTTGATGTTCAGGTGTATATCAGTATGTAGTGTCTCTACTTTAAAGAGTTCTCTCCTGCTGATGTTCAGGTGTATATCAGTATGTAGTGTCTCTGCTTTAAAGAGTCCTCTCCTGCTGATGTTCAGGTGTATATCAGTATGTAGTGTCTCTACTTTAAAGAGTCCTCTCCTACTGATGTTCAGGTGTATATCAGTATGTAGTGTCTCTACTTTAAAGAGTCCTCTCCTGCTGATATTCAGGAGTATATCAGTATGTAGTGTCTCTACTTTAAAGAGTCCTCTCCTGCTGATGTTCAGGTGTATATCAGTATTTAGTGCCTCTACTTTAAAGAGTCCTCTCCTGCTGATGTTCAGCTGTATATCAGTATGTAGTGTATCTACTTTAAAGAGTCCTCTCCTGCTGATGTTCAGCTGTATATCAGTATGTAGTGTCTCTACTTTAAAGAGTCCTCTCCTGTTGATGTTCAGGTGTATATCAGTATGTAGTGTCTCTACTTTAAAGAGTCCTCTCCTGCTGATGTTCAGGTGTATATCAGTATGTAGTGTCTCTACTTTAAAGAGTCCTCTTCAGCTGATGTTCAGGTGTATATCAGTATGTAGTGTCTCTACTTTAAAGAGTCCTCTTCAGCTGATGTTCAGGTGTATATCAGTATGTAGTGTTTCTACTTTAAAGAGTCCTCTCCTGCTGATGTTCAGGTGTATATCAGTATGTAGTGTCTCTACTTTAAAGAGTCCTCTCCTGCTGATGTTCAGGTGTATATCAGCTTGTAGTGTCTCTACTTTAAAGAGTCCTCTCCTGCTGATGTTCAGGTGTACATCAGTATGTAGTGTCTCTACTTTAAAGAGTCCTCTCCTGCTGATGTTCAGGTGTATATCAGTATGTAGTGTCTCTACTTTAAAGAGTCCTCTTCAGCTGATGTTCAGGTGTATATCAGTATATAGTGTCTCTACTTTAAAGAGTCCTCTCCTGCTGATGATCAGGTGTATATCAGTGTGTAGTGTCTCTACTTTAAAGAGTCCTCTCCAGCTGATGTTCAGGTGTATATCAGTATGTAGTGTCTCTACTTTAAAGAGTTCTCTCCTGCTGATGTTCAGGTGTATATCAGCTTGTAGTGTCTCTACTTTAAAGAGTCCTCTCCTGCTGATGTTCAGGTGTATATCAGTATGTAGTGTCTCTACTTTAAAGAGTCCTCTTCAGCTGATGTTCAGGTGTATATCAGTGTGTAGTGTCTCTACTTTAAAGATTCCTCTCCTGCTGATGTTCAGGTGTATATCAGCTTGTAGTGTCTCTACTTTAAAGAGTCCTCTCCTGCTGATGTTCAGGTGTATATCAGTATGTAGTGTCTCTACTTTAAAGAGTCCTCTTCAGCTGATGTTCAGGTGTATATCAGTATGTAGTGTCTCTACTTTAAAGAGTCCTCTTCAGCTGATGTTCAGGTGTATATCAGTATGTAGTGTCTCTACTTTAAAGAGTCCTCTCCTGCTGATGTTCAGGTGTATATCAGTATGTAGTGTCTCTACTTTAAAGAGTCCTCTCCTGCTGATGTTCAGGTGTATATCAGTATGTAGTGTTTCTACTTTAAAGAGTCCTCTCCTGCTGATGTTCAGGTGTATATCAGTATGTAGTGTCTCTACTTTAAAGAGTCCTCTCCTCCTGATGTTCAGGTGTATATCAGTATGTAGTGTCTCTGCCTTAAAGAGTCCTCTCCTGCTGATGTTCAGGTGTATATCAGTATCTAGTGTCTCTACTTTAAAGAGTCCTCTCCTGCTGATGTTCAGGTGTATATCAGTATGTAGTGTCTCTACTTTAAAGAGTCCTCTCCTCCTGATGTTCAGGTGTATATCAGTATGTAGTGTCTCTACTTTAAAGAGTCCTCTTCATCTGATGTTCAGGTGTATATCAGTATGTAGTGTCTCTACTTTAAAGAGTTCTCTCCTGCTGATGTTCAGGTGTATATCAGTATGTAGTGTCTACTTTAAAGAGTCCTCTCCTGCTGATGTTCAGGTGTATATCAGTATGTAGTGTCTCTACTTTAAAGAGTCCTCTCCTGCTGATGTTCAGGTGTATATCAGTATGTAGTGTTTCTACTTTAAAGAGTCCTCTCCTGCTGATGTTCAGGTGTATATCAGTATGTAGTGTTTCTACTTTAAAGAGTCCTCTCCTGCTGATGTTCAGGTGTATATCAGTATGTAGTGTCTCTACTTTAAAGAGTCCTCTCCTGCTGATGTTCAGGTGTATATCAGTATGTAGTGTCTCTGCTTTAAAGAGTCCTCTCCTGCTGATGTTCAGGTGTATATCAGTATGTAGTGTCTCTGCTTTAAAGAGTCCTCTCCTGCTGATGTTCAGGTGTATATCAGTATGTAGTGTCTCTACTTTAAAGAGTCCTCTCCTGCTGATGTTCAGCTGTATATCAGTATGTAGTGTCTCTACTTTAAAGAGTCCTCTCCTGTTGATGTTCAGGTGTATATCAGTATGTAGTGTCTCTACTTTAAAGAGTCCTCTCCTGCTGATGTTCAGGTGTATATCAGTATGTAGTGTCTCTACTTTAAAGAGTCCTCTTCAGCTGATGTTCAGGTGTATATCAGTATGTAGTGTTTCTACTTTAAAGAGTCTTCTCCTGCTGATGTTCAGGTGTATATCAGTATGTAGTGTCTCTACTTTAAAGAGTCCTCTCCTGCTGATGTTCAGGTGTATATCAGTATGTAGTGTCTCTACTTTAAAGAGTCCTCTTCAGCTGATGTTCAGATGTATATCAGTATGTAGTGTCTCTACTTTAAAGAGTCCTCTCCTGCTGATGTTCAGGTGTATATCAGTATGTAGTGTTTCTACTTTAAAGAGTCCTCTCCTGCTGATGTTCAGGTGTATATCAGTATGTAGTGTCTCTACTTTAAAGAGTCCTCTCCTCCTGATGTTCAGGTGTATATCAGTATGTAGTGTCTCTACTTTAAAGAGTCCTCTCCTCCTGATGTTCAGGTGTATATCAGTATGTAGTGTCTCTACTTTAAAGAGTCCTCTCCTGCTGATGTTCAGGTGTATATCAGTATGTAGTGTCTCTACTTTAAAGAGTCCTCTCCTGCTGATGTTCAGGTGTATATCAGTATGTAGTGTCTCTACTTTAAAGAGTCCTCTCCTCCTGATGTTCAGGTGTATATCAGTATGTAGTGTCTCTACTTTAAAGAGTCCTCTCCTGCTGATGTTCAGGTGTATATCAGTATGTAGTGTCTCTACTTTAAAGAGTCCTCTCCTGCTGATGTTCAGGTGTATATCAGTATGTAGTGTCTCTACTTTAAAGAGTCCTCTCCTGCTGATGTTCAGGTGTATATCAGTATGTTGTGTCTCTACTTTAAAGAGTCCTCTCCTGCTGATGTTCAGGTGTATATCAGTATGTAGTGTCTCTACTTTAAAGAGTCCTCTCCTGCTGATGTTCAGGTGTATATCAGTATGTAGTGTCTCTACTTTAAAGAGTCCTCTCCTGCTGATGTTCAGGTGTATATCAGTATGTAGTGTCTCTACTTTAAAGAGTCCTCTCCTGCTGATGTTCAGGTGTATATCAGTATGTAGTGTCTCTACTTTAAAGAGTCCTCTCCTGCTGATGTTCAGGTGTATATCAGTATGTAGTGTCTCTACTTTAAAGAGTCCTCTCCTGCTGATGTTCAGGTGTATATCAGCTTGTAGTGCCTCTACTTGAACTCAGGCATGTTAGCCTCTGCAGACCAGTCACATGCACAGAAACCTAAAGAACCAGCTACAGGAGAGGGAACACCATAAAGGCAGAATAGGGCCTCTTTTAATCAAAAGCTGAACGGTGTTGTTTCTAAACAACTTTTCATGAAGTGAAAAATCTAACAGTAACACTGGTCGATGGAAACATGAACTACACCTGCTGACCATTGACCTCCACTCACCCCTGTTTGACCCGGCTGTAGAGTCCTTTCAGAGCAGCTCCAGCCGACTGGAAACCGAAATGACGAGCCACGTCTTTACTGACAAACACCTGAAGAAAGGAACACATGACTTATGTTATAAGAGATAATGTTAAGTCATGTCTGACGGTCTCCTCTCATGCAAATGTACTTTTTAATGTCTTTTATACATCACTATGTGTCCCCGGTGTGTCCCCATGTGTCCCCGGTGCGTCCCCGGTGTGTCCCCGGTGTGTCAGGAGACTCTCAAAGTGTCAGGAAATAAACCCCTCTCTCTTCTCCTCCGTACCCACATCTCTAAAAACGGGGGAACAACGGAGCTGATCCAGATTTGCTGCGTCATGACCACATTACTAAAATGTGGGCGGGCTTTACCCCCACGGGCCAATCAGAAACGTTGCTGTCAGAAACAATGACACGTGTTCTGGAAGTAATATGCTCTGTGTTCACATTAGCATGCTAACACTCAGAGCTAACCTGTACTGGAGAGAGTGTGTGAAGAAGCAGGAAATCAAAAGGAAGTCACCTTGTGGTGAACCTGAGAGAGAGAGAGAGTTTGAGCTCCATCCTGTTTCAGAGAGAATCCTTGATGTGGTTTGGAACATGATGTGGAGTTTCATCAAAGCAGCATTTAGCTGAGTTTCTGCTGGGAGAGTTCTGAGCAGGCATTAGTTCCCCTCCTCTTTTTTCAAGCTAAGGACCCAGAACCTGAAGTTCTCTAACAGACTGAAATAGAGGGATATGAGGGGTTTCTAAAATGCATGATCTGTTTGGTATTTTGAGCAAAACACTTCATAGATATGTTTTTTATATATTTGTATATCTGACACACATAATATATGCCTAAAAATAGCATGATAGGAGAGCTTTAAAGACTCGCACCAGGTCACCGTGAGGAAACAGCTGATACAAAGGCTCTCTGGTCTTCTCTATCTCCACGGAGAGCGTGATCCTCTCCTGTGGAGGCAGCGGTCTGTTGAACACCTCCACCTGCTGGATCATCTGCACCTGCTGCTCAGCGTTTCGGCCCTGCAGGCGTCAAAGAACTGCCTTTAGTTCCACTGTGTTTAATATGTGAGTCACATTAAATACGTTTCCAACAGCAGAGACAGATGTCCAGCTTTATAATCCTGAAGGTCACCTAACTCCTCCCCAGCTGTGTGCGTCACTCTTTAGTGTCCCCTGGTCTCCCAGCTGTGTGCGTCACTCTTTAGTGTCCCTTGGTCTCCAGCTGTGTGCGTCACTCTTTAGTGTCCCCTGGTCTCCCAGCTGTGTGCGTCACTCTTTAGTGTCCCCTGGTCTCCCAGCTGTGTGCGTCACTCTTTAGTGTCCCCTGGTCTCCCAGCTGTGTGCGTCACTCTTTAGTGTCCCCTGGTCTCCCAGCTGTGTGCGTCACTCTTTAGTGTCCCCTGGTCTCCCAGCTGTGTGCATCACTCTTTAGTGTCCCCTGGTCTCCCAGCTTTGTGCGTCACTCTTTAGTGTCCCCTGGTCTCCCAGCTGTGTGCATCACTCTTTAGTGTCCCCTGGTCTCCCAGCTGTGTGCATCACTCTTTAGTGTCCCCTGGTCTCCCAGCTTTGTGCGTCACTCTTTAGTGTCCCCTGGTCTCCCAGCTGTGTGCGTCACTCTTTAGTGTCCCCTGGTCTCCCAGCTGTGTGCGTCACTCTTTAGTGTCCCCTGGTCTCCCAGCTGTGTGCGTCACTCTTTAGTGTCCCCTGGTCTCCCAGCTGTGTGCGTCACTCTTTAGTGGCCCCTGGTCTCCCAGCTGTGTGCGTCACTCTTTAATGTCCCCTTGTCTCTCAGCTGTGTGCATCACTCTTTAGTGTCCCCTGGTCTCCCAGCTGTGTGCGTCACCCTTTAGTGTCCCCTGGTCTCTCAGCTGTGTGCGTCACTCTTTAGTGTCCCCTGGTCTCCCAGCTGTGTGCCTCACTCTTTAGTGTCCCCTGGTCTCCAGCTGTGTGCGTCACTCTTTAGTGTCCCCTGGTCTCCAGCTGTGTGCGTCACTCTTTAGTGTCCCCTGGTCTCCCAGCTGTGTGCGTCACTCTTTAGTGTCCCCTGGTCTCTCAGCTGTGTGCGTCTGCATGTCTCCTCAAGTTGCTGAAGATGTTTCTTTATGTGGAACCTTTGTGTGTTTACATCCTTTCTGAAGCCGCAGCACGTTTCTGTTCTGGGCCTCCTCACCGTAGGTCAGGTTAAATCATGCTTATCAGGTTTTGTCAAGTTCATTTATATTTATGAGGTAAATCCGGTTAAGATTAGTCAGGTTTTCCAGGTTTAATCTGGCACATCTGCCTGCTTCGGTTTCTCGGACTCATTCATAATGTTTTCCTGTATTTTTTCAGATATTTGTATTTCTATTATTGTTGCCCACCTCCCAGTGGATCCACTTGAACTGATGGAGGTCGACTTTGGAGAAATCTTCAGCGGTGACATCGGGAAGATTCCTGACGACCAGGAGGTCAGAGTTATTAAAGCCTTTCACGTCTATCAGTCGTTAAACGTCCTACATGCTGAGGACAGTAAACTGGGAGATGAATGGGAAGCCATTAAAGATGCAGGCGTCATTCACACATGAACTCCCTGTTTGACCAGCTCAGCTGCAACAGGAAGTTGTGTTGCTGTGATGTCACTTGTAGTTTATCCATTGATTTATAAAACTGAATTAAAATGAAATTAAAATATGACTCATTTCTCCAACAGTCACAATGAAACATAAAACATTGTTATTTTATTCCAAGATGTCGGTGTGAAGAGTTCCCTCTCAAAGCCCTCTAGAAGACAGCTGTGCTCGACCCTCTCCAGGTGTGAGGGTACTGAGCTGCCACCTATCATTTCAGATTCTATTACTCTGATCGTTTTGAAAGGGAACTCCTCGCAGACGGCAGATTAAAACCTGTTTGATGAATTCACCGGTTGATTGATTAGAAAAAGTTATTGAAGATGAATTGAACAGAAACCATTGCAGAGACTCAAACAGGAACCAGAGCAGTTGATGGTCTAGTGATGAAACACTTAAAGGACCCGGTCTGTGGCAGCCATGATAAGAGCTGTCTGATTCTCTAGATGATAGGAAAGGAGTTTCAATACTTCCTTTATAACCTCCTTTAGGAAACACTGGACCTTCCTTTAGGAAAGGAAAAGAGAAAATGCTGTTCCACAATACCCTGCAGCCGAAACATTTACCGTGACACAACATCCGTCCGTTAACAGAAACAAGCGGTCGCGAACGAGAAATGATATCATGAAAGTTACGGTGCTTATTATCCCTAACCCGATTTTAAACATTACATCGTAACTTGCTACAGGGCTTTTTTTTCTTCCTTTCAACACCATGATAATATTAAAATGACTTTCTTTCTGTAAAATAATCAAATAAAGGCACATGCCGGACCGCCTCGCTGCACATTATCTCTTACAGATATATATATATATATATATATAAATGATATACACACACTCTCTCTCTCTCTATATATACAGTATATATATATATATATATATATATATATATACAGTATATATACAGTATATATACAGTATATATATATATATATATACAGTATATATATATATATATATACTGTATTCATACTATATATAGAGAGAGAGACCATCTAAAAGTATGTTAAAATGTTTCTGAGGTTTTGTTCTCCTCCAGGTAGATCAGGTTCATCGTCTGGCTCTGCAGTGGGTCAATATAACAGAATCAGAATCAGACTAGAATTTGATTCAGGACCCGGACCACGATCTGGACCAAGACTAGACTGAAGATAATGACCAGGATCAGGACCAGGATCAGGATCAGGACCAGACTCAGGATCAGGATTAGGACCAGGATCAAGTTTATTGCCAGGAGAGTTTACATATACAAGGAACTTGATTTGGTGTCTGGTGGTGCGAACATAAACAATCTGAGAATTAGGTTCAGGTTTAGCATCAAGACCATGATCAAGATCAAGACCAGGATCTGTACCAAACAAACTCATCTCTTTGGACTCCACTTCCAGAGATAGAGTTACTAACAAAGCACTTATATACTAATAAAGGGCTGGCTGATCTAAAGCCAGTTGAGCAGCACTTGAAATGTTTGGCTCTATGAAACCTGATGAACTTATCTGATTCTGTTTCTTCAAGGTTGTATCTTCTAGGTCGAATGAACTTATTGTAAGTCTCTTTGGATAAAAGGTTCAGCTAAATGTAATGTGATGTACCAGGAGGACCATGATCAAGATCAGGATCAGGACTATAATTAGATTCAGGACCAGGACTAAGATTAGGACAAGGATCGGGATTAGGACCAGGACCAGGATCAGGATTAGGACCAGGACCAGGATTAGGACCAGGACTACAATCAGGATTAGGACCAGGACTAGGATCAGGATTAGGACCAGGACCAGAATCAGGATAAGGATCAAGATCAGGACCATGATTAAATGGATTAAATTAATTTGAGAGAAAGCTGCGTGCCGCTCTTCAGATGGTCTTACGTGTCGGAGAGAATGACGGTTCGAGATCCGCTAGCCGGGCAAACAACACAACAGGCAGAAGGAGTTTGACCTTCGACCTGCAGCACGACCGCAGAGACGTCGACATCACGCCGCGAGAAGTCGGCCATGATGAAACTGACAGAAAACACACAGGAAACTGCTCGATATCAACTCCAAAATAAAAGCGTGAGCAGGCAGAAAACTGTATCCTCACTGATGGAACAGGTGAGGATGAAGACCCTGATGATGATGATGATGATTTACCTGCAATAGAGATGGTTAGACACACACACACACACACACACACACACACACACACACACACACACACACACACACACACACACACACACACACACACACACACACACACACACACACACACACACACACACACACACCTGTTCATGTGCAGGATTGTGCGGCTTCCTGTGTTGATGTTGCTGATGACCACAGAAGCAGGAAGTTCACACAGAGCGCGCTCAGACACCAGAGACACATCGATGTGGAACTTCTGAAAATCCTCCAAAATAAAACTACAGACAGGAAACGCTTTCTTTTCAGATCCTCCATGGACAGCGATACAAACACATACATTCAGACTTCATACTGTATGTTCTGATGACAGATGGATGGGTCATCGATTAGTTCATGGATGGATGATGGATGTGGAGATGGATATACCGATGGATGGATGATGGATGTGATTATAGATGTAATGATGGATGTGGTGATGCATCAATCCATTGGTAATGGATGGATGGATGGATGAATGGATGTATCAATAAATGATGAATGGGTTGTGGTTGATGGATGTATTGATGGATGTATTGGTGGATGGACGGTGGATGTATTGATGGATGTATTGGTGGATGTATTGATGGATGTATTGGTGGATGTATTGATGGATGTATTGGTGGATGTATTGATGGATGTATTGGTGGATGGATGGTGGATGTGTTGATGGATGTATTGGTGGATGTATTGATGGATGTATTGATGGATGTATTGATGGATGTATTGATGGATGTATTGGTGGATGGACGGTGGATGTGTTGATGGATGTATTGATGGATGTATTGATGGATGTATTGGTGGATGGACGGTGGATGTGTTGATGGATGTATTGATGGATGTATTGGTGGATGGACGGTGGATGTGTTGATGGATGTATTGATGGATGTATTGGTGGATGGATGGTGGATGTATTGATGGATGGATGGTGGATGTGTTGATGGATGTATTGATGGATGTATTGGTGGATGTATTGATGGATGGACGGTGGATGTATTGATGGATTTATTGATGGATGTATTGATGGATGTATTGATGGATGGATGATGGATGTGTTGGTGGATGTATTGGTGGATGGATGGTGGATGTGTTGATGGATGTATTGATGGATGTATTGATGGATGTATTGATGGACGGTGGATGTGTTGATGGATGTATTGATGGATGGATGATGGATTTATTGATGGATGTATTGGTGGATGGATGGTGGATGTGTTGATGGATGTATTGATGGATGTATTGGTGGATGGATGGTGGATGTGTTGATGGATGTATTGATGGACGTATTGGATGGTGGGGCTGCAACAAACGACTAATTTGATAATCGATTAATCTATCGATTAATGAAACGATTAATCGACTATTCGGACTATTATGCCAATTTCTCAAACGCTCTTATTCAGCCATCAACTTTTAGATTTAGCTTGAGGTTGTTTTAGGCATGTGGAAACTAACAATGAAGACAATAAAGATGAATACTTGATTCAAAAATACATATATTATTAAATTAACTTAACAAATTGTGAACAAAATTAACATTGCTTTTTATTTAAATAAAATAAATAATATTTCACATCAAAAGAAACAACAGTGTTTTAACAAATCGTATTAAATAATCTGATGACAGAACTGTAAACAGAATAGCTGAAACTTTAACTAAATAAATAACTGAGTTACCTCTAATCATTAACCCATGTTTGTATAATGTAGTTAACTCCATGTGTTGCTGCTAGCATACATAACACCTGACGTGGAAACGTTACTCGTGGATGGGGCTACAGAGCTTCTAGAAAGACAGTGGAACCCGGTGCATTCCTCCGTCTGGGTGTGGAGCACTTTGGATAAATGTTTAGACAAATTGCTCGTGTTACCGCCCTGACATGATAAACTCTTATTGCACTTTAGGCAACGAGCATTGTCCACATCGAGATGGGTAACATTTAACCACACCTTGGAGCGCGTTCTTTCCGCCATCTCCTCCTCCTTGTGTGTGAGTTGCATGCATGTAGCAGCTGCGTGTGTGTAAACTGCCCCGCCCCCTCCCACACAGACGGGGGAGAGAGATCTCGTCTGATCGAAAATACACCATAGACGCATTTTTTGTCTTTTTGCATGTTAGAAACGAGTTGGCGACACTAAGACTGCGATATAATGTTTTTGTAGCAATAATACATATGACATATATTTTTTAAATGTCTCCAGTAACAGGGTTGCCAACTTTGGGTACCTGGCTGGAGTGAGATTTTGATATCATGGGTTTAATTGACCTTTCGCAAAGCCACGCCCCCCCTTGGTTACTGTTGCTAGTCCGACAAGCTGAGAGCCAGATGCGTTAAACAAAGCCATAATGGAGGGTCTCCGTAACGTCGGAGTCGCCTTAACAGACTCATTTTGGAGCAATAACGCAGCAATATCCTCCAGGTCCCGACAAAAGGGGCTACAATACGCTATGGAGGGTTATATCCACAGTATGAACATTAGAAAAGAGGGAGGCACAACATCAATAGAGGCACTTGCATACAGGTCGCAGTGCAAGAGTGAAAAACCACATGAGCTGGATGTCAAATTCGACGGAATTATTATTATTATTTTGGAATAAAACAATCCAATCACAAGAGGCATTAAATGTTGTAGTTTGTCTAAAGTTAACTACCGTTTCCTTTGTGGCTTTCTGCATCCACCTTGTTGTTCCTTTGTGGGGGTCGGGGTGCCCACTTGTGCAGCAGGATTAGGGAAGTCGGCAGTAGGCTTTCCATTACCAAAATGCTACAAAGATTAAAGCAACATATAAATGAATGATTGCCTGTTGGCTTTCTTGTTTGTACTTTGACCACAGGTAGACTAATAACGGAGCTCAGCTGTTCAGACATTATTATGCATCAAGTGATATACATGGTCAAAACGACCGAGAAGCACACAGCTTACAGCTGTAGTCGTGTGACTTTAGCTAACGTTAGTTAGTGAAATTAGTTAATTAAATTAGTTAGTTAATTTGTGAATGTAATCTTTGCTAGCTAGCTAGCTACATTAGCACGTATTTACCTTCGAGCAAACGTATTTGTGTTTGTTGATATTCGCCATATTCAGCTGGGCATGGGGCCTGCCGCATTTCTTTATCCACTGGCGGCATCTCTCCTCTCGGGTTTTGGGTTTAGGAAACGGGTAAAATATCCCCCCCCCCCCCCTCTAAGCTTATGGGATATCTGCTATCCGATTTGCAAAGACCATAGGCACAACGCTTCACCATTTTCGCAATGAATTTGAACGCTAAGCTTGTCGGACTTCCACAGGGAGCCGCGCACGTGATCGAATATGATTGGACAACGGGCATTTAAGGGCGTGGCTTTGCGAAAGGTCAATTGCACATATGCGCACAAAATGACTGCTATCGTGTCAGGAGCGGGACCTTAGCATATCCTCGGACCCGAGGAAAAAAAGTGTTTTCCAATTTCCTTTTTTTTGTGATTTCCTACTTGTTTAGGGTTAAAAAAACATCTTGCAATTTAGACTTTTTTTATTTTATTTTATTTTAAAATGTTACAGTATGTCCGCTGTAGAGGACGTCGGGATCATATTAGTTTGAAAAGACAGCCAAAATGAACAGATAGACTATGTAACCTATAATGGTTATAGAGTGATATTAATACAATAATACATTCAGCTTTATTTAAAACATGAATAAGTAAATGATCGGAACATTGCTGTTTATTTAGTCACTACAAATCTAGTCTGGTTTTTGGTGAATCTTTCCAGATCTTCAAAGACTCTGAAGTCAATGTAGTGGAAAAGTACCTCATTGACTCCAGTCGGCACGGGCTGTAGGTTCATCTTGACTAGTTGTATGGACGTGGTCTCCATTTGACCTGCTCATAGAAACAAAGCTGTTCCTGAGGAAACTCTCATTTTTCATGGCTCCACTTCAAATAAAAACAACAAGAAGACATACGTGCTACTCTTGGTCCACAGAGGGCCATGTCTCTCCAGCTCGTCCCTATCTGTCTCTCTGTCTGTATCTGTGCGCTCATGGAGCCTCCTGTATCTCCCCCCCCCCCTTCCTCTTGACCCTCTTCTATCCCAGGTGTGAAATCCTCATCTCTCTCATCCTCTGAGAGCTCAACATCTGAATCTCCCTGAACTATCTGGTACAGGAAATGTCTGCTTCAGTTCCGTCTCCTGCAACAATATAGAGTCATAAAGTCCATGAAGACGGTCCTGACGTCCACTAGAATGGACATTTATAAAAGGGCTGTTATTTGAAAACTTGAATTATTTAATTGCTTTCAGAACTAATTATATACAGTAGTTCCTCTCATGTTAATAAACAAGAACATACAGTATATGATTTTCATTGTAAAAATTACAATTATTCAACAATATTTGACTTCTCCTCCTGATTCTATAACATGTTGTTTTTGGTATGCCAGCCATTTTGGATGAAAAGAAAGAGGAACTTCCCAGCATGCAATTTTAACCAATGACATGTCACTGGAAAGACCAGGATGTCCTCTGTACATCAGGGATTGATAGAGTAGCTCAAAATAGTCAAAGGAGATGCATGTTAACAAAATGTCCACTACAGAGGACACTTTCAATGGGCTGGGTCCCAGGAGGATACAGGATATATATACAATATATACAAATACACAATATTGGACACAGACTCTAAAGGGCACAAAGTCTCACTCACTAATGAAAGTCTAACACATGTTTGTTTCCACTGTTTTATTGTGTGCCTGTCGCGATAAGCAATTAATTGACTTTATACTACGATAAGTAAAAATGAACTCGATACATTTCCATTTACATGAGGATGTGACTAGCAGTTTGAAAGGATGTACTTTAATTATTATTATATATTATCATGATGTCAGTGGTCTAAAATGGTCATACAACGGTGCCGACAACATTATCGTTTATCGCAATAATTTCCGGGAAAATGTATCCAACAAAATTAATTATCGTGAGAAGCCTATACATGAAACACACATGCATAAACAAATCTACAGACTTACTCCAAACCGCCAAATATATGAATTAACACACTCTCACTCTCATATACTCTTTGACTCTATTTTGGCTAGTAGAGCAAAAAGCAGCAGACTTTTACTTTTGATCATTTCTACTGGATCTTAGATCGGCGTATGCGCAATACGGGTCGGCAGTGGCGGCTCCAGAGTATTTGTGTTGGGTAATCTCTGGTAGGGCTAACCCATACAGTGGGGGGGCTCAAGTCAGTATTTGCAATGTAATTACACACACGCTCCCCTTGACAGTGAAACGCCACGCGTGAGGTTAGATTATTTCCCTGTCTCAATCCAAATTGAACTGTATGAAATAAAAAGGCACATTTGTCTTGCAGTAAATAAAAAGGGCGACTTGGAGCCAATCCTGCGATTTCCCCACAGGTGAAAGAGATGACATGCTGAAAACGATCAATACCTGACAAAAGTGTTCAAAACCGTTTCTAGTCTTCGGTATTTTTGTTTTGGCGTGAGAATAGTTTGGGCAGCGTGAGAGCGTGAGATTGAGAGTGAAAGCGTGCGTCACACGCCAGATGCGTGAGAGTTGCTAATCCTGTCCAGTAGGCTACCGATAAAAAGACCGATAACGTTGGAGCGTAAAACACACGTGATGACGTCACCAACGAATCGACGACTGAATTAGTTGGCAACTAATTTGGTCATCGATTTTAATCGATTAAGTCGATTAGTTGTTGCACCCTAGTGTTGATGGATGTATTGATGGATGTATTGATGGATGTATTGATGGATGTATTGATGGATGTATTGATGGATGATGGATGTATTGATGGATGTATTGATGGATGTATTGATGGGTGTATTGATGGATGTATTGATGGATGATGGATGTATTGATGGATGTATTGATGGATGATGGATGTATTGATGGTTGTATTGATGGATGGATGGTGGATGTGTTGATGGATGGTGGATGTGTTGATGGATGTATTGATGGATGATGGATGTATTGATGGTTGTATTGATGGATGGATGGTGGATGTGTTGATGGATGGTGGATGTATTGATGGATGTATTGATGGATGATGGATGTATTGATGGTTGTATTGATGGATGGATGGTGGATGTGTTGATGGATGGTGGATGTGTTGATGGTGGTATCGAAGGATGATGGCTGTGTCAATAGATTAATAATAATGGATGATGGATGATTTGATGGACGTATAGATGGATGAATGTTGTATTGAAACAAGTTTGATGGGTGTATAGATGGATGGTGGATGTAACGATCGATGGTTCCAATTAGTTTATAGATCAGTTGATTAATGTGTTAATAGTAATTTAATTGATTAGTACTCACTCTGCCACATATCCTGAGGACAGTGAGCCCATGAAGGCGCAAGGCGCTCCGAGCAGAGACAGCACTGTGCACGAGTTCGAAGCGTTTCCTCCTCGCTGCCAACGTTGTGACAAACACCTGCAGATCACATCAACATCAGGAGGCTCAAAAACATCAGATATGTGCGGAGTGATGAGTACTCTGTAGATTAAAAGAGACTTTCTATTTCTCATCTTATTAGAAATTCTCAATGGTCTCCGGCTTGAGCTTCAATATCAGGATCCATGTATCTGTGATCCTCTCAAGAATGGAAGTAGTCATCACATACAGAGCATCAACTAGTTCCTGAACAGTGTCCTTCAGTGCTAGTATTCCTCTGTGTACATTAGCATGTGTGCTAACCTGCTGTCCCTGTTAGCATTCCTCTGTGTGCATTAGCATGTGTGCTAACCTGCTGTCCCTGTTAGCATTCCTCTGTGTACATTAGCATGTGTGCTAACCTGCTGTCCCTGTTAGCATTCCTCTGTGCGCATTAGCATGTGTGCTAACCTGCTGTCCCTGTTAGCATTCCTCTGTGTGCATTAGCATGTGTGCTAACCTGCTGTCCCTGTTAGCATTCCTCTGTGCGCATTAGCATGTGTGCTAACCTGCTGTCCCTGTTAGCATTCCTCTGTGTGCATTAGCATGTGTGCTAACCTGCTGTCCCTGTTAGCATTCCTCTGTGTGCATTAGCATGTGTGCTAACCTGCTGTCCCTGTTAGCATTCCTCTGTGTGCATTAGCATGTGTGCTAACCTGCTGTCACTGTTAGCATTCCTCTGTTTGCATTAGCATGTGTGCTAACCTGCTGTCCCTGTTAGCATTCCTCTGTGTGCATTAGCATGTGTGCTAACCTGCTGTCCCTGTTAGCATTCCTCTGTGTGCATTAGCATGTGTGCTAACCTGCTGTCACTGTTAGCATTCCTCTGTTTGCATTAGCATGTGTGCTAACCTGCTGTCCCTGTTAGCATTCCTCTGTTTGCATTAGCATGTGTGCTAACCTGCTGTCACTGTTAGCATTCCTCTGTGTGCATTAGCATGTGTGCTAACCTGCTGTCCCTGTTAGCATTCCTCTGTGTGCATTAGCATGTGTGCTAACCTGCTGTCACTGTTAGCATTCCTCTGTGTGCATTAGCATGTGTGCTAACCTGCTGTCCCTGTTAGCATTCCTCTCTGTGCATTAGCATGTGTGCTAACCTGCTGTCCCTGTTAGCATTCCTCTGTGTGCATTAGCATGTGTGCTAACCTGCTGTCTGTGTCCTCTTCTGGGTATTTCTCCACCACGTTAATAATGTCCAGACACACCAGACCAACACAAAGGATCTTCTTCTTCTTGTATTCCTCCATGTTGATACAGACACACAGCTACAGTCTGGACTTTGACACACACACACACACACACACACACACACACACACACACACACACACACACACACACACACACACACACACACACACACACACACACACACACACACACACACACACACACACACACACACTGAGAGGCTGTTTCCATACAGGCTCGTTGTTGTTAACATGTTTTCATTTGTGTTACTTATTGTTCTTATTCTTGTTTTTATCTAGTTTGGTAATATGTGTTTTCTACCTTTGTTGAATTGAAGTAGGCTGGGAGTCCCAGCAGTTTCTACTGAAGCCAGTCCCTAACTCCGGGGACTTCCGGCCGAGGATTTTGGGCAGCAGTATACGCCGTGAAGTTGTTTGCGGACTGCCAGTAAACCCAAAGCAGAAGAAGAAGAAGTGACGACAGCGGCTTCATTTGCCTAATCCTCCCTCAGGGACTTATTCCGGTGTGAACGCGATCTGTACTTAGTTCATCAGAACTAAAGAGTTCTCAGGAACTAAGTTCTGATGAACCTTTGTGGGAAAAGTACTGCGGTCTGAAAGCGCCTATAGACATAGAACGGCGACACATATTCAGTTGCCAGTTACTTTGGCATTAGGGCAGGGATATCTAGATACTGTAGCGACCCTGATAGGATGCTGAGGGTGTCACTCAGGCATCCCCCGTCTCTCTGCCAATCATAGAGCTGTACCGTGATGCTGGTTGAGGTGCAGGCCTGTGGTTGGGGGAGCAGACGGGGGAGGGTGGGAAGTTGTGACGTAGACAGGGATATATATATGGGTATGTGTGGGAGTTAGAGTCAGGGTGTGTGAGGTTGAACCCACCAGCTGTTCCTGAATCTGTGATCATATAAAAAGAAGTGTTATTAAAGCCTGATAACTTGAAGCCTGTTTCAGACTCCATCTGTGAACGTTACATTGGTGTCAGAAGTGACCTTTCGAACGGAGGAATTCTATCCTGACGGGTGTTCGTAACTGCGTCACGGAGCTAGCAGGTAAGCTAGCGGAGATGGAAAAGTTCAGCAAGATGGGAGTGAAGCAGGAAAGTAGGGATGGAGAGGAAGAAGGAGCATGCAGGTGGTCGAAGGACATGAGTGGGGAGTTTGTGAAGGCACGAGAGGCGAGAGAGCGCCTGAGGGAGTCGGCGGTGAGGATGGCTAGAGACGCGGGAATGTCGCCATCTTCAGCTTCGTTTCGCGCCAAAACCGAGCGGGATGTAAAAACAATGGCGGCGCCCATCAACCGGTAGCAGCCGCCGCGTCCGTGAAGACACCCAAGTACTCGGGTAAGGCTGACTTTCCATGCCCAATTTGAACTGCTTGCACATGCCGGGGGGTGGTCAGTAGAGACTAAAGCACTGTAGCTAGCTTTGTGCCTCACAGATGAGGCTCTGTCATGTCTGCTGCTGCTTAGCCCTGAGGATAGACACAGCTATGAAGCGTTAGCGGGGGCTTTGAAGAGGCGGTTTGGATAGTGTTTCCCGCCAGAGCTGCTCCGGAACAAATTGAGTAACAGCTGTAGGAAGTCGGGGGAGACGCTGCGTGCGCTGGCTAACGACGTGGAGAGCCTGACGCGGCGGGCGTACGCGCACATGCCGCCCGGAGTGCAGAGTGAGCTGGCCCGTGATCAGTTCATCCGGGCTCTCCTCCCTGTGGACTTGAGGGTCGAGGTACAGCTGCAGCATCCACAGTCCTTGCAGGCGGCCTTGGAGATGGCTGTGGAGAGAGAGGATTTGTGGAGTGTAGCTGCGAGGAGCAACGGAGGGCCGATACCACCGGCTGTGAGGAGCTGCAGGGAGGAGGAGAAGCCTGCATGGGTTACCGAGATGACGGAAATGATAAGGGCTGTTTCTTTGCAGCCGACACGCAGACCAAGTACCAGGGTCTGCTGGGGGTGTGGTCAGCCGGGACATTTGGCCAGAGACTGCCCCAAGGCACGCCGGACCCAGGGAAATAAAGGGGAAGATGTGGAGCCAAGCCCAAAAACTCCTCAACCAAACCACCGTTCTATTGTCATCAACACCGGCATCAGAGGAAGGAGCCCGACAGCACAGCCGGGCGAACCAGACGCTACGCCTTCCTGAAGAAGATGACAGCACAGGCTTGGAGCCTGTCGTCGCGGTGGGCCGTGCTGGTGGTGGGGATTCCTGTTATGTCCCTGTCGCTGTGGAAGGGGTGCCCTGCACTGCACTGGTGGACACAGGCTCTATAGTAACCCTGGTGAGAGCAGATGTGGGGCCCAGTGGGACTATGTTGGAGCCGACAGCGGTGCGTCTCCGCACAGTCACAGGAGAGCTGACTGTGTCGGTGGGGGGAGTTGAAATGCCCCCCGGTGTGGATAGCGGAGGTACAGGACCCGTGTATTCTGGGTCTGGACTTTTTGAGGGCGTCTGGCTGCCATCTGGATTTTCTAGCAGGCACAGCGAGTTTCCATGGGGGGCCGGTGATCACTATGACCCGTATCCACGTCCCTGCTGAACCTGCGGGGAGACCCCCTACACGCACTGTGAGTACTCTAGGAATGGAGGAAATCCCACCTCCTTTCCCGTATCCACGGTGACGCCCACTCAGGACAGTTCCGCACCGGTCACCCCCGGACGGTGCCACCAGATCGCAGCCCCCCCTCAGTTACCCCAGACTGGGGTGGAAGAGGCTCCGTCTGCAGTATTGGAGGTGTGGAGGAAGAACTGTGGCGGCCTAAATCCAGAGCAGCAAGAGCAATTGTGGCAGCTGCTGCTAGAGTTCCAGGGCAGTTTTGCCATGAAGGAGGAGGAGGGCCGAACGCATCTGGAAGAACATGAGATTGATACGGGGGACGCGCGTCCCATCAAGTGTCGCCTGCGTCGTCTTCCCCTAGCTCGTCAGCAGGCTTGCGACGAGGCAGTGCAGAGCCCGTGGGCCGTTCCGGTAGTCATGGTCCCGAAGAAGAAAGGTGGCTGGCGGCTGTGCCCAGACTACAGACCGGTGAACGGGGTCACTAAGAAGGGTTCGTCATGGTTCTCTTCCTTGGACGAGAACTAACACCTTCATGCCGATCTAGATCCCTCCGCTTCGCGTCGGGCTCCTGATCAGCCTGTCGGTGCTCTTTTCCCCATAATGACCGCGTCGCAGCACATTATCCCTTACTTATTATACCCCCTGTCTCAGAATCAGGGATTTATAGACAATATTAAATAAAATAATAAAATAAAAGGTCAATGTTGTATTTACCTTTCTATTCAAATGCACACACACACGCACGCACGCACGCACGCACGCACGCACGCACGCACGCACGCACGCACGCACGCACACACACACACACACACACAAACACACACACACACACACACACACACACACACAGTGCATGTTAACTAAAGATGTGCATTACAAATATAAAATACAATTAAAGAAAATTAAATAAACCTAATAAAAATAAATCACAACAAAAGATATTTGTATTGATATAAACACAAGTATTTAAAGTTAATAAATTGTGCAATAAATAAATAAAATGGAGTTATATTTTTATAAAAACAAAAATATAAAAATGTGCAATAAAAATATATAATAAATTAAATATAAAAAATAAGTAGTTCAATTGTGCAGCAATAAAATAAAAGAGAATTCTATTTTATGTACAAACATAACAAGTATACATTATTATAATTATAATAATAATAATAGATTTAATTTGTTAGCGCTTTTACAGGTGCTCAAAGACGCTTTACAGATAATAGTGAAGAAAAAAGAAAAGAGAAGAAAGGAACAACAAATAAATATATAGTTAAAGTTAAAGTTAAATAATACAAAAACAATCACACATGAAAAGCCAGATTGAAGAGGTGAGTTTTTGTGAGTGTTTTGGAGGTGGGGAGGTCGGTGCAGTCTCTGATGGGTTGGGGGAGTGAGTTCCAGAGGGAGGGGGCAGCGACGGAGAAGGCTCTGTCCCCCCAGGTCCGGTGATTGGTGCGGGTGGGGATGGATAGGAGGTTGGCTTCTGATGAGCGGAGGCAGCGGGAAGGGGTGTGGTGGTGCAGCAGGTCTGTGAGGTAGGGGGGGGCCTGATTGTTGAGGGCTTTGTGAGTAATGAGGACTATCGTAAATGCTCATGAAGATTAGCATATATTTAATAAAATAAAGCCTAATTTGCATATTACACTTTCAGAAAACCTGTAATATAACAGACATGAGTCTTATTGTGAGGAATGAAGGGGATTTATTTTAGTGTAATATTGACCCCTATGTGACAGCACCTCCTCCTCCCTCCCTGCAGGGGGCAGCATGTGATGGAGACAAAGAGTTACAGATATATTTAGGTTTGGATAATCTCATGAAACAGTGAAGAATCACATGTCATGTCACTTGTTAGACGCTTTTATCCAAAGCGGTTGAAGTGTCTCAGGGACACAACGACATGCTGACTGCAGCGGGACTCGAACCTGTGCTCCCCTGATCCAACACCAACGCACTAACGCACGAACCCACTGCGCGACACGCCTCCAGAAACATTTAAGTATCTAAATGTGCATCACTAAAAAACAAAAAACAGTGAAGACACACCTGCAGCAGATGTTAAAACTGTGCATCGCACCCAGCACCTAACCACAGCACCAGCAGCTTTATGTGTCCTACATTATACTTTATCCATATTACACTTTGAAACACATACACAAATAATACAAAAAACAAATGGACAAAAATGCTAGAATAAATACAAAAAGTAATTGTAATAAAATAAAATAATAATACATATAAATATTATATTATAAGCAATACAAGTAATAATAATAAAACAAATAGAACAATTAAATAAATGATAAATAATAATACCAAAACAAAAAAAATACTACCAGCATCAGTTTATTCCTACTAGTCGGGGGCCTAGGGGATTTTTTGGTTCAGATTCTCGCAAATTCGCCAAATTTGGTACAGATGTTGTCCACACCGTACTTAATCATTTTAAGATGGGTGCCAAGATTGGCGCCCCATGGTACTGCCATATTGCGCAATCCAATATGGCTGCCACCCGAAAAAAACGGAAAGTCATAGAATCATAAATAATACCACTTTTTAGGGGGTTTCTGGGTCGTAGAATCTGATTCTGGTGTTATTTTAATGATTTGAGGTCAAGATTACCCCTCAAGGTCAAGTTTACTCATCAAAGTTAGTACATAAAGGTAATATTGGGGTAAAATCCGGTATTTCTGGTGCGCCATGCCAGATGCTACCCCCAAAAAGTTATTTTTTTCCATTATAAGTTGTAGTTGTATATATATCAATGTTTCACAACTCAAAACAGTAGATTGTTTATTATAAACAACAAACTAATACAAGTCCAACTTCAACAACAGTAAACAACAGTAGGGGACAATGTAATCAAAATAGTTACTCCGTAAAACTTGCTAAAATCAAAAAGTTAGATCACAATGTTGTCTTTCACATTCTTTGTGTCTCAATCCCTTGCAAGGTGTGGAGTTACTGGCTGTCATCTTCATTGTTAAGGCACCCACCTTCGCATTTGCAGAGGATTGTGCATCGGACACCGATACAGTGGCATTTGCACTTTCCCATGCATCCCTTGAGGCAGCCACAGCGCACAAGAAGGTCACATGCTGCTGATGCATCACTAAGAGTGGTCCACAGTGGTTGCCATGTGCCAGTGCCATCTTTGTGCCAGCCCCACTCACTGAAGTCAGGAATTTCCTGCTGGACCGAGGTTGCCTGATTCCAGTAGAAACTTGCCTGCAGTAGCGCTCGCTTGACATGCTGGAACAGTGCAGCTTGGGTAGGTGGGAGGTTTTCCAGGGATCTACTTCCAGTGGTGAAGAGGCAATGTCTGGCCTCATTGACACCAGCTGCACCACACCCCTTGCTGTACATGAGCACGACAAATCGTTCAATGTTCTGCATATGCACAGACTCAAGACTGAAGAGGTCAGGGGTGTTTGTGAGAGCAACTAGTGTGTTGGTGAGGTCTGGTATGCTTCTCCAGGCTGCCCAAGCTGTCTTCTTGCCACATCCAAGAAACTGGGAAGTTGTGTCACACCCTGTTAAGCTGTGGAAGAGGGGTAGTGCCAATGACTTTGATGGACCGAGATCAGAGTAGATGGTATGGACTGGTATGTCACGATATTTTCGACCAGTACCGAAACCCACCCAGAGCTCCGTTAGGCCAAGGGTCTCGAAAAACCGGATTGCCAAAATGACAACATCGCTGTCTACGGTGCGAACAAAGGCTGTTGTATGACCCTGCTCTGCTGCATGTGCCAGATGCAGGAGGATCCTGGTGTCTGCCTCAGAATGGTTGCACTTCTGTAGTTTTGTGACATCACAAGGCATGTTGGAGAGCACAGTCTCAAAGTGGGTAGTCAGAAGGAGCTTTCCACGCATGTCATTCTTTGAGATCTGTGTGCTGATGAATGAGAAGAGCTCCTTTTTGTTGTCCTCGTTTTTTAGGAAGCCACTCCATTCATGCTTAGGGATTGGAGTGCTACCATCACCGACTTTTGTCCGTGAACCATTCCCACGCCGTTTCTGTGTAAGATATTTTAGGTTATTTTCCTCTGGGTAGTTGTCCCATACAGCATCAATGTGGTGGGTACTAGTTGTCATTTGGGCCTCCAGAAATGGTGTAATGTTGAGCAAGACATACTCGCTGAATGTCTTTGCTGTTGTGGGGCGCACCATGTGGATGACTGCTGCCATATCCAACACCACAACGGTAGATTGTTTGGCAGAAGCTGCACGACCTGTGCTAGCATTGAGGCATTGAAGAATGTCAGACTTTGTCCCAGATCGCAGAGACCCTCTGTCCGCCAGGCTCGGTGGCTCTCTCTGATTTTCGAATTGAAAGAAGTCTGTCATGTCAGCATTGGGACGTGACTGGAGTGAAAGGAACAGTTGTGTGATTAAAACCATGTTCTGCTTCTGTATGCCACCGTCCTTTGTACCTTTTTTCTTGGGGCCAGTTCGGTTGGCGAATGTTAGCATGTTTTTCCGCTTGACGGTATCAGATACTGGTACTGAAGCCATTTCCAATCTTTCCTTGACATATGCTGCATGAAGGGTCTGGCCGGCTTCATGGATTTGAGATAAAGAAGCAACAACTGCCGGCTCCATGACATTCTGTGTATCGAGTGCAATAAGCTCCTGGCTTGTAGCAAGGAAGAGGTTGCCTAGCTGCTGTACCACATCGATGAACGAGAGTACATCCTTGCGAAACTTTACTTGCAAGTTATGTCCTTCCTCATGATGAGCAGTGGATGACGTTGGTGGGTCATTGATGGCCTCAAACTCCTCAACTATCCGTGTGCAATCAGGTCCAGCCAGCATAAACAATGTAAGGGCTTCAGGATTCTCATAGAGTCCAACGGCTCCGCCATGCGCCTGGAGGCTTTTGTTGGACTGCTCATGTGCTTGGTCCTTGGCCATGAGGCTGAACTTTCTAGCTGATTTCTGCACAACAAAGTTGCCTTTCATGAATTCAGCATGTACTTGAGGGTGTTTATCAGCTATCTGAACCATGTCACGGACATGGACTGGCATCCAACGTGCGTAGTTTGTGTGGTCCAGGGCGTGAAACCAGCCGCAAAGTTCGTCACATGCTTGCACATATAGTGGAAAGTCCCCTTCCCGCAGGGACCGCACAAAGCGACACATCAGAAGCTCCAGCTTCATTATGGTTGACCAGAACTTGAACTGGGGAACAGTTTGTGAACGTTGATCCCACATATCAAATGACTCAGGTGGGCCCATTATACTCTCACAATACTCTGCGTAGGCGGTCTGTTTGAGCTCATAAAGTGACATGAGAGAAACTTGATGGGCATACCTTGTGCGTTTGATGTGATGCTCATTGAGCGCAGATTGTGCGCGACCGGATGTCAGGACCTCAGCCTTAGCGAGGATGGTGGCCCACCCGGAGTCGAGCAGCAGCTTCCCAATCATTAGGTGCATCTTGTCTTCAATATGCAGCGCACCCATCATGGCAACCAACTTGTCTTCTCCCAAAGTGTTGGGGTATTGCCATTGGAGCAGTTTGATGATAGCAAATAGTGGCTGATCTGCACCGAGTACGCTAGTCTGGCCTGGGTTGAGGAACTCTGTGCCTTGCATCGTCAGCTCCATCGCGTGCTTCATTGAAGATGCGGATGCGGCCTTGTCTGGGAATAGGGGGTAGATGCCGATCTCAGCTGGGGGCTTCACTGATTGCTCGCTGGCTAGCATAGAGTTGTATCCCGACCAAGTGATGATGTCACCCTCTGCTAACGTGCCTTGCTTCAGCACACTGTTAACGTGTGCCATCCATACCTCATCCTTGACCGTGGCACCTTGCACATCAAGCGGTGGTCTGACTTTGCTGTTGCCATATTTTGGTGCAAAGACATCTGTTTGAGTAAGTTGGACTGGGGGCTGGATCACGTAAGAGTCTGGTAGCTTTGGAGTCGACGTGTCAGAGGGGTCAAGCTTAATTGGATCCCGCTTCACACCTAGGTTCTCATGCGAGAGATGGTTGGTCACGCTAAGGGCATATCCGTGGAACTCATCAAGTGAGAAGTTGCCCTGAGCCTTGCTGTCTAAATTATCCACATCATGGGTGGTGAAGACATTGAGACGGCTGTTGGTTGGTAGTACCACTCCATCTAAGACGGAAACACACCGATTGAGCAATACCTCGCTTAACTTGCATGACCCGTTTGTATGATACTGACATGCCTTGAGCATGTTCAATATCAATCTGTTTTTTGTTCCGTCCATGTCCATGCAGCCTGAGGCCACGATACAGGGGGAAGGGGGTTTCTCGCTCCTTGTTGTGGCGTATTGTATCCGTCTTCACAGCGTGGTGTGTACCCTTACTAGTATTGTAGATAAGCAGTTGTGAGATGTTGCATGCAATTCTCTCCCTTGCATTCAGATTGCTGTCTTCACTAATCTTCTCAAGAGCTGATGGGCCCTGGAGCACTACATTGAAGAAACTCCTCATCTCTTCACTAACTGGAGCTGTGAGGCAGTTAGCAGGAAAGGAGCCATCAAAAGGCAGTTGACTCTGTATAAAGTTGTGCATCATCATGGCAGCCCGCATGAAAATAAGAGCATCTTCTTGACCAATTTGTGCGCTATATGTCTTGGCAAGCTCATCAGCAACCTTAAACTTGTGAGATAGATAAATATCCTTCCGGCCTTTATTTTCCTTGGAAACCTCAACCCATTCAGGTAGAAACTTGAGAAGGTGATCCTTGAATCGGGTTGAGTGTGGCACTTTTTCATCTTGGCATTGATGACCTTGATCACTCGTAAACTTTCGATACATATTGCGTAGCTCTGAGAGCTTGAATAAAGTGTTCTCTGAATGTTCGATCAGGGCTATTATCTGAGCGCAGATGATCGTATTGAAGGGCGAAGGTGCAGGCCGCACCGAATCACGTTTCTCAGTAGCGATAGCGGTGTTTCTTAAACTTACATAACAGTTATGGTGAGTATGGAAATCAGCCGCATGTGCATCAGAAGCTGGGGCAACTAGTCTGCCAAGTAAAGCAAAGTTTTTGTTGGTCTTCGCCCAACTCTTTAGATTGTTATCTACATCATCAGATGTTGCCCTGTGGAGGTTAGCTGGATCCACGCCCTCACAGATGATACAATATTTGACATTGCCTTGTTGCTGAAAATTCCCAGATGATCTGAGTTTTTTGGGACTAGGGCCAGTCTCTGCACTGGGGGCAGCTTCTTTGTCTTGCTTCTCTCTCGCCCGTTTAACCCGAGAACTACTACAATAAAGCCTGCACGTTTTGTGATACACAGCCTTATGCAATGTAAGAGTTGCTGCAATGCCTGAACCATCATTCAACTGACTAATCGTGACGTTACAAGGAAGATCATTGGCATTGATATCATTGAAGTCTTTTAGATCCCTCTCAAGTGATACAAGTCCCTCTGTCTTTGGAGTTGTCAAGCTTTCTCCAGGTTTGACCATTTGACAAAGACAACAGAGTTCCCAGTTCATAATTTTGATAGAAGACATGCTTGACTTGACACTCTTGTTCTAGTCCATTATGATGATGTAGGCTCGTCGACACAAAGAACTTTCACTTGCCATCCCGTCTTATAGGTGACATAGCAGGCACCTAAAAACAAGGACATAGGTTTGGTATCAACGTTGGTTGGGACCAGAGAGCAGAGTGCACATGCAAAAATGATAGCAATATTAGTATCCCCAGGACTTCATTTAATTCACTTCATATCATTGTTCTAATTTATTGATGACTTTATTTGGGCAAAATAATGAATTAATAATGAAATTTCTCAAAATGACATTAGTTATCTTATTAGCTGGCAAGTGTACAGGCAGATTAACCTTAGCTCAGCAAGATATCATTCACCAACAATCACTGAGCTAGCTAGCTTCTAATCTCTGAGCAATTGTTAGCTAATGTTAGTCAGAGCTAATATAGCTAATGTTAGCTAGCTTGAAAACATCAACTACATGTTCTTTGACAGTATTCACACCATGAAACTATAACAGCACACTCATTTCAATATGTTGTCTATCAGAAAATGCATGCACTTTTGCTAACATTACAACTTACCTGTCTTTTGTATGTGGACCATGAATCACCAGTACAGCCTCATTAGGTTACCTTCACCTGGTTTAACTGGCAGGCTGATTCAGCAAACACAGCACATGTTGTTACTGTTTGACTCCTGCCTTGTCTCTCAAACAAGTTTGAAAATAGGTTAAATGGCAAAACATTATTTCCAATAAATAATGATACCATTTTATTTTTTATGACACAAAATGACCTTTATGTTAACTTAGAGGGGTAAACTTGACCTCATATCATTGAGATGAAACCAGAATCAGATTGTTTTGAATTGTGAAATAAAACATTGATACATACAAGTATAGCTTATAATGAGAAAAAAAAATGGGGGTAGAATCTGGCATGTTGCACCAGAAATACTGAATTTTACCCCGATATTACCTTTATATACTAACTTTGATGAGTAAACTTGACCTTGAGGGGTAATCTTGACCTCAAATCATTTAAATAACACCAGAATCAGATTTTACGGCCCAGAAAACCCCTAAAAAGTGGTATCATTTATGAATATAGGCCTTTTTGTTTTTTTCGGGTGGCAGCCATATTGGATTGCGCAATATGGCAGTACCATGGGGCGCCAATCTTGGCACCCATCTTAAAATGATTAAGTACGGTATGGACAACATCTGTGCCAAATTTGGCGAATTTGCGAGAATCTGAACCAAACGGTCCTTTTTTCCCCCCTAGGCCCCCAACTATACATCATATTTGTTTTTTTAGATGTTACTCCAACCACCCCCCCCCCCGCCCCCCTTAAAAAGCAGAAACCCTTCCTCCAATCACAGCGCTCGGCCTGCCTTGTTTCCTGTGATGCTGTTTCTAATTGGACGGAGCACCG
>NC_136903.1:92123124-92135624 GCF_949606895.1 Notothenia rossii | reverse complement strand
GCTAATGTAAGCTAGCTAACTAGGTACATAGATAGCAACGATGAGCTAGCTTAATAGCTAACATGTATATTTTTAAGAAGTTCAAGTCAATTTATATTAAAATGTTTGTAAAACATTTGTATACGACAGTAAATAAATTGGTTTATTGGTCTTAAAGATTTAAATGCCAAAATCTCAGATTATTGCCCCGACCATTTAACACACTCGAGTTAAAACGAGGATTTGTGTCCGACAGTCGCTGCACATCAAACAGCAGCTTTAAACAGCAGAGTTTAATCTGGCCTGTGTGTGTGTGTGTGTGTGTGTGTGTGTGTGTGTGTGTGTGTGTGTGTGTGTGTGTGTGTGTGTGTGTGTGTGTGTGTGTGTGTGTGTGTGTGTGTGTGTGTGTGTGTGGCCTAGCATTACTATACTTGTGGGGACCTAAATCTGTTTACACAGTCACGTGTGGGGACTCGCCTCCCTTATGGGGACATCATGGAGGTCCTCATAACGGGAATCATTAATTTTAGGGTGAAGACTTGGTTAGGGTTAGCATAAGTCCCCAGGAAATGCATGAAAGTCAATGTAATGTCCCTGGAAGTGATGTATACATGGTATGTGTGTGTGTGTGTGTGTGTGTGTGTGTGTGTGTGTGTGTGTGTGTGTGTGTGTGTGTGTGTGTGTGTGTGTGTGTGTGTGTGGCATACTTACATTTCGGAGCAATGTCCTATTTATGGTGCAGGCAGAGAGAGAGAGAGAGAGCTGCTGTTGTTGTTAGCATCGAGGAATGCACCATAGCTAACTGTGACACACACTCACTCACTCACTCACTCACTCACTCACTCACTCACTCACTCACTCACTCACTCACTCACTCACTCACTCACTCACTGAGGGAGAAAGGAGCAGAGCGCCGGACCCTCTGAATATTTCTCTTATATAATCTCTTTATTCTTATCTTCTTCATCCTCTCTTGTTTTCCGTCTTCCTCCCAGAACTCGAGGTCAGCGTTAATTGAAATCCAGACACCTATTAATTAGTGAGAGATTTCTCCCAGTCTCTCTTGTTTTTATTCTCTTCGGGGGTTTCACAGATGAATGCAAACTGTTCCACACGCTCCTCTTTGTAAAGCTGGTAATCAGACTGGCTGTTAGCATGTTAGCATGTTAGCATGTTAGCATGTTAGCATCGTAATTAATGGAAGTTAATGGTAGACTGAAGGTGAAAGACATGTTAAGGCCCGGACACACCAAACTGAGACCAAAGAACTAACACAGACGGACCCGACTGTTGCGTCGCCTCGCGTCTCCTGAGTCTTGGCCATGTGTCGCACTGGAACACACCGCCAAGACTTCAGCCGACGGCCAAGAAGACAGACTGCGTGATAACCAGAGAAGAAGAACAGACTGCGTGATAACCGAGAGAAGAAGAACAGACTGCGTGATAACCAGAGAAGAAGAACAGACTGCGTGATAACCGAGAGAAGAAGAACAGACTGCGTGATAACCAGAGAAGAAGAACAGACTGCGTGATAACCGAGAGAAGAAGAACAGACTGTGTGATAACCAGAGAAGAAGAACAGACTGCGTGATAACCAGAGAAGAAGAACAGACTGTGTGATAACCGAGAGAAGAAGAACAGACTGCGTGATAACCAGAGAAGAAGAACAGACTGCGTGATAACCAGAGAAGAAGAACAGACTGCGTGATAACCAGAGAAGAAGAACAGACTGCGTGATAACCAGAGAAGAAGAACAGACTGTGTGATAACCAGAGAAGAAGAACAGACTGCGTGATAACCAGAGAAGAAGACAGACTGCGTGATAACCGAGAGAAGAAGAACAGACTGCGTGATAACCAGAGAAGAAGACAGACTGCGTGATAACCGAGAGAAGAAGAACAGACTGTGTGATAACCAGAGAAGAAGAACAGACTGCGTGATAACCAGAGAAGAAGACAGACTGCGTGATAACCGAGAGAAGAAGAACAGACTGCGTGATAACCAGAGAAGAAGAACAGACTGCGTGATAACCGAGAGAAGAAGACAGACTGCGTGATAACCGAGAGAAGAAGAACAGACTGTGTGATAACCAGAGAAGAAGAACAGACTGCGTGATAACCAGAGAAGAAGACAGACTGCGTGATAACCGAGAGAAGAAGAACAGACTGTGTGATAACCAGAGAAGAAGAACAGACTGCGTGATAACCAGAGAAGAAGAACAGACTGCGTGATAACCAGAGAAGAAGACAGACTGCGTGATAACCGAGAGAAGAAGAACAGACTGCGTGATAACCAGAGAAGAAGAACAGACTGTGTGATAACCAGAGAAGAAGAACAGACTGCGTGATAACCAGAGAAGAAGACAGACTGCGTGATAACCGAGAGAAGAAGAACAGACTGTTTGATAACCAGAGAAGAAGAACAGACTGCGTGATAACAAGAGAAGAAGAACAGACTGCGTGATAACCAGAGAAGAAGAACAGACTGCGTGATAACAAGAGAAGAAGAACAGACTGCGTGATAACCAGAGAAGAAGAACAGACTGCGTGATAACAAGAGAAGAAGAACAGACTGCGTGATAACCGAGAGAAGAAGACAGACTGCGTGATTACCAGAGAAGAAGAACAGACTGCGTGATAACCAGAGAAGAAGAACAGACTGCGTGATAACCAGAGAAGAAGAACAGACTGCGTGATAACCAGAGAAGAAGAACAGACTGCGTGATAACCAGAGAAGAAGAACAGACTGCGTGATAACCGAGAGAAGAAGAACAGACTGCATGATAACCAGAGAAGAAGAACAGACTGCGTGATAACCGAGAGAAGAAGAACAGACTGCGTGATAACCGAGAGAAGAAGAACAGACTGCGTGATAACCAGAGAAGAAGAACAGACTGCGTGATAACCGAGAGAAGAAGAACAGACTGCGTGATAACCAGAGAAGAAGAACAGACTGGGTGATAACCAGAGAAGAAGAACAGACTGCGTGATAACCAGAGAAGAAGAACAGACTGCGTGATAACCAGAGAAGAAGAACAGACTGCGTGATAACCACAGAAGTAGAACAGACTGCGTGATAACCAGAGAAGAAGAACAGACTGCGTGATAACCAGAGAAGAAGAACAGACTGCGTGATAACCAG
This sequence comes from Notothenia rossii, assembly GCF_949606895.1. Lineage (NCBI taxonomy): Eukaryota > Metazoa > Chordata > Actinopteri > Perciformes > Nototheniidae > Notothenia > Notothenia rossii. The sequence goes on along the minus strand of NC_136903.1, from coordinate 92,132,504 downwards.
AGAAGTAGAACAGACTGCGTGATAACCAGAGAAGAAGAACAGACTGCGTGATAACCAGAGAAGAAGAACAGACTGTGTGATAACCAGAGAAGAAGAACAGACTGCGTGATAACCGAGAGAAGAAGAACAGACTGCGTGATAACCAGAGAAGAAGAACAGACTGCGTGATAACCGAGAGAAGAAGAACAGACTGCGTGATAACCGAGAGAAGAAGAACAGACTGCGTGATAACCAGAGAAGAAGAACAGACTGCGTGATAACCAGAGAAGAAGAACAGACTGCGTGATAACCGAGAGAAGAAGAACAGACTGTGTGATGACCAGAGAAGAAGACAGACTGCGTGATAACCAGAGAAGAAGAACAGACTGCGTGATATAAACAAACAACAAATAGCGTGTTCCATGTTCCCTCTGCAGCGAGAAGCTCACGGGGCTTTCCCCAACCTGAGTCGAGAGCTGGAGTTCAATGGAATCCCAGATTTGCCTTCTTAATGGTTTGTTTGGGTCCCTCACTTCCGTTTCGCTTCTCATGCACTGATTCGCTAGCTGAACAGCCAATCAGGGTGATTTATTTTGCCGACTGCCTTTGGCCGACTGCCCACCCATTTGACATGTAGAATCGGCGGTAATCGGCCTGGTGTGTCCGTGCCTTAACAGGAAGGAGTGATGCTCTGTGTTTACTTCCTGATTAGCTCACAACCTTCTCTACACACATTAGAGCTGTCTCTGTTGGCAGTCAGCCCATCAAAAAACATTTGACCTAAGTTTCGCCCAACAGAAACGGTTGGCTTCACTTTATAACTGTTGTCTTTGTTGAACAGGGACCATGCATAAACAACATGAATATGAGAGATGATTTATGCCAGATTTCAATGATCAATTCTATAAAATATAAAAACCAGCACATGTGTCAGGACAAGGGAAATAAAACAGCTCAGTTCAACTGAAAACTCAAATTACAGCAGATTGTATCCATATTTCTTTGTGTGTTATTGTCATTTGTCCGCAGCTATAGTGTAGATATGACAATTACAATCTGAGGTCCCCAATAACACAGATACAAGAGTGCAAGCAAATCAAATAAAATAGAATATAGTCGAAATAGTGCAGAATATTCCATATACAAGTAAATATGTAATCTGTAGCTACTGTATGAGCACATGACAATACAAGCCTGGAATCTTGAACATATTGTGTGTGTGTGTGTGTGTGTGTGTGTGTGTGTGTGTGTGTGTGTGTGTGTGTGTGTGTGTGTGTGTGTGTGTGTGTGTGTCTGTGTATGTGTGTGTGTGTGTGTGTGTGTGTGTGTGTGTGTGTGTGTAGAGTTGTGCTGCTGTACTGAGAGCATCTAGAGTGTGTTATCCGCCTCTGTTCCGACACCATATTTACGTTTTCATATGTCCTGCTGTGAACTCTATCTCCACTTCGTCTCCGTGACGCAGCTCCGATCTGAAGACGGGTTCTCCGGACACTTTGTGAAACAGGACTAGTTATGAAGCTTCTCTTTGTTGTTGTGTTGGGGGGGGGGGGGGACAAAGCAGTCCCTGTGTGCTCAATGCAATCTCAAATATGGAGGTTTAAACAAGAGGAGCTCCATTTGTAGGAGTGTGTGTTGGTCTCACAGCGGGGGGGAGCTCTTTGTGTTGGCTGTCTGTGAGTGCGATGCTCTCCCCTTTGTGTTGATGAGTTTAGGAAGGGACAATGCACGTTCACTAACATGACCACTTCACTCATTTACGTACATGATTCAGACAGGCGTATGCATTGGGGCGTGGGAGAGAAACTCAGGGATTTGAGCCTCTGCAGACCGTTTACATGCACTATATAACACATTACAGGAGAGGGAGCACCGCAGAAAACATACAGGGCCTCTTTAACACGAGAACCGCCGGAGATCTTTTATATCTAAAACCGCCTCCGGGGTCAAATTGACCCAGCATTAGAATGCATTGATTTTCAAAGTAAAAGTATTGCTTTATAAAGAAAAATGGTCCTGTGGTATTGGTATTTCGACAAGCAATTTTGTTAAATTGTTTCGTTTATTAACGGTACAACATAGCGTTTCGTGAGGCGGTTGTCGTGAAAAGCAAACAGCTGTTTGCTGCGGAGCGCAGCGCTAGCAGTCTCCCGTGAGCGGGAGCGCGCTCCTTCACTACAGACTGTCGCTATCAATCTATGTCTCTCTCTCTCAATCTATAAGGAACTGCAGGAGACAAAAGGCGTTGCTATAGCAACACGTCATGTTTGTTTACACCGAAATCAATAGCGCGAAAAGGGGTGGGGTCAATATGACCCGCTTGGCGGAAATAGGTATAAATGGCAATTCTTTTGCCGATTTCTTCAATCTGACTTCATATTGAGAATTTTTAACAACATAGGGTGCTACATAAGACACTTTCAGGAAAAGTCACGGACTGGGAGACTTTAATATGTTTTTGAAAAAAACAATACAAAAAACAATACAATTCTTCAAGGTTGTATCTTCCTGGTCGAATGTACTTATTGTAAGTCGCTTTGGATAAAAGCGTCAGCTAAATGCAATGTAACGTAAAAAACAGCTCTGGGTCAAATTGACCCCATCGGCGGTTCTAGTGTTAAGTTGATATTATATGGGTTTATTTCAAATGAATACTAAAATTAGAGTCAATTCTACTCAAAATAGTTAAGCTGAAATTATAAATATAATTAAGAAATTACAATTCAACCTTTTTTGTTTCAGTGGAGTCACAGAAATGTTTTGTGCACATGCATGCAGGTAGACCTTTGGTTCCCTGAGATGAGTTTTGGTTACAATAGCCGCTTTCACACCAAGTACTTTGCCGTACTTAGTCCCCGGTACTTAGTCCCCGGTACTTAGTCCCCCCGAACTCTTTAGTCCCTGGAACTGTCCTAGCAGAACGCGTTCACACCAGAATAAGTCCCTGAGGGAGGATTAGGCAAATGAAGCCGCTGACGTCACTTCTTCTTCTTCTGCTTTGGGTTTACTGGCAGGCCGCAAACCACTTCACGGCGTATACTGCCACCCGGAGTCCCCGGAGTTGGGGCTAATGATAATAATGCTAATGCAAGCAAATAAAATGGTGGCTTCACAAAACTTGTCAGAGTTTTACGGGGCGTGGTTTGCAAGTCGCCCAGCCAATCAGAACCTTTTCCTCCCCAGGAAAGTACCACCTCTTTAGCAGGTATCTGGGGGAGAAAAGGTTTGCGCGAACTAGGGACAAGGCCCAGATCCTTTTTGGTGTGAAACCAAATCTCCCCCCCCTTTCGGCCTAGTTCGGGGGGGGAAAGTACTCCGGTGTGAAAGCGCCTATTGCCTGCTTCAGTTTTGTATAAAAAGCAGCTCTAAGATCACAGCGGGGTTTCAACAACGCCACAAGCTTTAAAGATGTCTGCTCAGTTCTCAAGTCATCATCTTCATCATGTTCTGATACACTGAGGTATAACAGCTATCACACAGCAGGGGGAACTCAGGAACATACGTGCCTTTGTGAAGAAGTGCATGAAACACTTTGATTTCATGTTTTGTTTCCTTAGCTGTGTTTCTGTGTCATGCTTCCCTTAGAAAGCAGCTTGTTGATGCACAGCGGGAGGGGGGGGGGGGGGGTCTAAGCAGAGGTGGATTTACATTTGGAATCTCGCTGTGATCTCTGCCAGCAAACATCAAACAGGGATCTGGTTTTCCTGGAAGTGTGGCTCTCTCTCTCCTGTCATGCATAATAATGGTGCTGAACAGAAGCTCCGCCTCCTCATGACTAATGCACTCGGGCTGGATCTGGGTCAAAGAGCCGCTGAGATGACGCTTTCTGAAGCAGAGCCTCAGAGAGTCTCCATCTGTATTTCGAACGTGTAAAACAATAATGCAAATACTATGAAATGAAACATGAGAACTTTTATTCTATACAAACTGAAAGGTCCCCCATCATCCTTCTCTTCATCAGTATATCACAGCTCTCAGATATATCCAGAGCCTGTCTCTGATTGGCTGAAACACCAAACAGATCATTGCAGCATTACCCATAATCCCCTCTGTTTCAGCTCTGCTTCCAAAGTGCTGATTCTCTGTCTGTTACTTTAGATGAAAATAAGGAGCCCCTCCCCACGCCCCTCTGAGAGACATTTGGTTACAAAGAACTCAATAGAGCTCTAGAGGAGATTCAGGTGATAAGGGGGGGGGGGGGGGGGGGGGGGGGGGTTACCTTGGTTGCTGATTGGCTAATGGCTACACAAGACAAAACATCGTTATGACATCATCAAGTGGCCAAAATCTGATCAGCTCATTTTCAGACAGGTTTTTATAGAAATGGATCAAAAAGAGAGAGAATCTCAGAGGGGACACATGTTGATGTAGAAGAGACATGGAGAAGAGGGGACACATGTTGATGTAGAAGAGACATGAAGAAGAGGGGACACATGTTGATGTAGAAGAGACATGAAGAAGAGGGGACACATGTTGATGTAGAAGAGACATGAAGAAGAGGGGACACATGTTGATGTAGAAGAGACATGAAGAAGAGGGGACACATGTTGATGTAGAAGAGACATGGAGAAGAGGGGACACATGTTGATGTAGAAGAGACATGAAGAAGAGGGGACACATGTTGATGTAGAAGAGACATGGAGAAGAGGGGACACATGTTGATGTAGAAGAGACATGAGGAAGAGGGGACACATGTTGATGTAGAAGAGACATGAAGAAGAGGGGACACATGTTGATGTAGAAGAGACATGAAGAAGAGGGGACACATGTTGATGTAGAAGAGACATGAAGAAGAGGGGACACATGTTGATGTAGAAGAGACATGAAGAAGAGGGGACACATGTTGATGTAGAAGAGACATGGAGAAGAGGGGACACATGTTGATGTAGAAGAGACATGAAGAAGAGGGGACACATGTTGATGTAGAAGAGACATGAAGAAGAGGGGACACATGTTGATGTAGAAGAGACATGGAGAAGAGGGGACACATGTTGATGTAGAAGAGACATGGAGAAGAGGGGACACATGTTGATGTAGAAGAGACATGAAGAAGAGGGGACACATGTTGATGTAGAAGAGACATGGAGAAGAGGGGACACATGTTGATGTAGAAGAGACATGAAGAAGAGGGGACACATGTTGATGTAGAAGAGACATGAAGAAGAGGGGACACATGTTGATGTAGAAGAGACATGAAGAAGAGGGGACACATGTTGATGTAGAAGAGACATGAAGAAGAGGGGACACATGTTGATGTAGAAGAGACATGGAGAAGAGGGGACACATGTTGATGTAGAAGAGACATGGAGAAGAGGGGACACATGTTGATGTAGAAGAGACATGAAGAAGAGGGGACACATGTTGATGTAGAAGAGACATGGAGAAGAGGGGACACATGTTGATGTAGAAGAGACATGAAGAAGAGGGGACACATGTTGATGTAGAAGAGACATGGAGAAGAGGGGACACATGTTGATGTAGAAGAGACATGGAGAAGAGGGGACACATGTTGATGTAGAAGAGACATGAAGAAGAGGGGACACATGTTGATGTAGAAGAGACATGGAGAAGAGGGGACACATGTTGATGTAGAAGAGACATGAAGAAGAGGGGACACATGTTGATGTAGAAGAGACATGAAGAAGAGGGGACACATGTTGATGTAGAAGAGACATGAAGAAGAGGGGACACATGTTGATGTAGGAGAGACATGGAGAAGAGGGGACACATGTTGATGTAGAAGAGACATGAAGAAGAGGGGACACATGTTGATGTAGAAGATACATGAAGAAGAGGGGACACATGTTGATGTAGAAGAGACATGAAGAAGAGGGGACACATGTTGATGTAGAAGAGACATGAAGAAGAGGGGACACATGTTGATGTAGGAGAGACATGGAGAAGAGGGGACACATGTTGATGTAGAAGAGACATGAAGAAGAGGGGACACATGTTGATTCAGGAGAGACATGGAGAAGAGGGGACACATGTTGATGTAGAAGAGACATGAAGAAGAGGGGACACATGTTGATTCAGGAGAGACATGAAGAAGAGGGGACACATGTTGATGTAGAAGAGACATGGAGAAGAGGGGACACATGTTGATGTAGAAGAGACATGAAGAAGAGGGGACACATGTTGATGTAGAAGAGACATGAAGAAGAGGGGACACATGTTGATGTAGAAGAGACATGAAGAAGAGGGGACACATGTTGATTCAGGAGAGACATGGAGAAGAGGGGACACATGTTGATGTAGAAGAGACATGAAGAAGAGGGGACACATGTTGATGTAGAAGAGACATGGAGAAGAGGGGACACATGTTGATGTAGAAGAGACATGAAGAAGAGGGGACACATGTTGATGTAGAAGAGACATGGAGAAGAGGGGACACATGTTGATGTAGAAGAGACATGAAGAAGAGGGGACACATGTTGATTCAGGAGAGACGTGAAGAAGAGGGGACACATGTTGATGTAGAAGAGACATGGAGAAGAGGGGACACATGTTGATGTAGAAGAGACATGAAGAAGAGGGGACACATGTTGATGTAGAAGAGACATGGAGAAGAGGGGACACATGTTGATGTAGAAGAGACATGAAGAAGAGGGGACACATGTTGATGTAGAAGAGACATGAAGAAGAGGGGACACATGTTGATGTAGAAGAGACATGAAGAAGAGGGGACACATGTTGATGTAGGAGAGACATGGAGAAGAGGGGACACATGTTGATGTAGAAGAGACATGGAGAAGAGGGGACACATGTTGATGTAGAAGAGACATGAAGAAGAGGGGACACATGTTGATGTAGGAGAGACATGTAGAAGAGGGGACACATGTTGATGTAGAAGAGACATGAAGAAGAGGGGACACATGTTGATGTAGGAGAGACATGGAGAAGAGGGGACACATGTTGATGTAGAAGAGACATGAAGAAGAGGGGACACGTTGATGTAGAAGAGACATGAAGAAGAGGGGACACATGTTGATGTAGAAGAGACATGAAGAAGAGGGGACACATGTTGATGTAGGAGAGACATGAAGAAGAGGGGACACATGTTGATGTAGAAGAGACATGAAGAAGAGGGGACACATGTTGATGTAGGAGAGACATGGAGAAGAGGGGACACATGTTGATGTAGAAGAGACATGAAGAATAGGGGACACATGTTGATGTAGAAGAGACATGAAGGAGAGGGGACACATGTTGATGTAGAAGAGACATGAAGGAGAGGGGACACATGTTGATGTAGAAGAGACATGAAGAAGAGGGGACACATGTTGATGTAGAAGAGACATGAAGGAGAGGGGACACATGTTGATGTAGAAGAGACATGAAGAAGAGGGGACACGTTGATGTAGAAGAGACATGAAGGAGAGGGGACACATGTTGATGTAGAAGAGACATGAAGGAGAGGGGACACATGTTGATGTAGAAGAGACATGAAGAATAGGGGACACATGTTGATGTAGAAGAGACATGAAGAAGAGGGGACACATGTTGATGTAGAAGAGACATGAAGGAGAGGGGACACATGTTGATGTAGAAGAGACATGAAGGAGAGGGGACACATGTTGATGTAGAAGAGACATGAAGGAGAGGGGACACATGTTGATGTAGAAGAGACATGAAGAAGAGGGGACACATGTTGATGTAGAAGAGACATGAAGGAGAGGGGACACATGTTGATGTAGAAGAGACATGAAGGAGAGGGGACACATGTTGATGTAGAAGAGACATGAAGGAGAGGGGACACATGTTGATGTAAAAGAGACATGGAGAAGAGGGGACACATGTTGATGTAGAAGAGACATGAAGGAGAGGGGACACATGTTGATGTAGAAGAGACATGAAGGAGAGGGGACACATGTTGATGTAGAAGAGACATGAAGAAGAGGGGACACATGTTGATGTAGAAGAGACATGAAGGAGAGGGGACACATGTTGATGTAGAAGAGACATGAAGGAGAGGGGACACATGTTGATGTAGAAGAGACATGAAGGAGAGGGGACACATGTTGATGTAAAAGAGACATGGAGAAGAGGGGACACATGTTGATGTAGAAGAGACATGGAGAAGAGGGGACACATGTTGATGTAGAAGAGACATGTAGAAGAGGTCCCCTTTAATCAGTGTCAAATTGATAAACAAAAATATGACTGAGTTACAAATGATATATAAACTGATCGACTTAATGAGACATCTGAAAAGGGGAGGGAAGAAGTTTACACTTCTCTAATCCCACCCCTTCTCCCAAAAACTCCATTATTAACATATATATGTTTTAGCTTAAAATAATACATTACAAAACAAAAATCATAAAAACAACAAACAAACAAACAAACAAACAAACAAACACATGAAAGAGGTAAATGGTAATCAAGAAAAGACAAAAGATAAAATAACACCCAGTTATGATTTAACCATTTCCTCCCTGTATCTTGGGAAAATCATGTCCTTATATATAGATATATATATATATATGTATGTGTATATATATATATATGTATATGTATCTGTATATATATATATATATATATGTATATGTATGTGTATATATATATATATATATATATGTGTATGTGTATATATATATATGTATATGTATGTGTATATATATATATATGTATATGTATGTGTGTATATATATATATATGTATGTGTATATGTATATATATAACCTTATGTATTTGTATAGCACATTTAAAGCGACCTCAGGTGACCAAAGTGCTGCACAGGGAGCCAATAGAATATAGAATGACACAATAGCAGTAAAACCATAATTAGAAACAAGATAAAGGACACAGAGAACCTCGACCTCGAGTCACAGTGTGTCTGAGCTCTGCCCGGCAACAGCCTGTCCTCTCCTGCCTTTAGTCTCCTCAGTGAGACAGGAGAGGACAGGAAGGGACTGATCGGAAACAACAAACAACAAATCGCTGCCTCTCTTTAAAGGTCTCCTATCAGGCAAAATGCACTGTCTGATGTCTTCTCTACATCAACATGTGTCCCCAGTGTGTCCCCGGTGTGTCCCCAGTGTGTCCCCTGTGTGTCCCCGGTGTGTCCCCTGTGTGTCCCCTGTGTGTCCCCGGTGTGTCAGGAAATAAACCCTATCTCTTTTCCTCCGTACCCACATCTCTAAAAACGGGGGAACAACGGAGCTGATCCAGATTTGCTGCGTCATAACGACATTACTAAAATGTGGGCGGGCTTTAGACCCACGGGCCAATCAGAAACGTTGCTGTCAGAAACAATGAGAGTGTTCTGGAAGTAATATGGTCTGTGTTTACATTAGCATGCTAACACTCAGAGCTAACCTGTGCTGGAGAGAGTGTGTGTGAAGAAGCAGGAACCTTGTGGTAAACCTGAGAGAGAGAGAGAGTTTGAGCTCCATCCTGTT
>NC_136903.1:92103124-92118124 GCF_949606895.1 Notothenia rossii | reverse complement strand
ATCCATGGTGTAGTCCTCTGTATAGGAAACTGTAGTTTCCATAGTTTCCCCACAGCAGCAGACGCACATTCAGGACGTCCGCTGGCGCATCATAAACACGTTGGATAGTGAAAGTGCATTCGATTCTCTAAAGCACCGCAGTCTCTTCTCCTAAGTCCTTTTGAATTCTCCTATCCACTATTCCTTAACCCCGTGACCTTTCACTCAGAGGTCAAGGAATAGGAGATAGGGTTAGAATTTAGGAGCTGATTTTTGGATTATCCGACCGCAACCAAGGTATTCGAATTACCTTTAAAAAAATGTAATCAGTATAATACCGTTTTTAACTAGTTATTGTAATGGAAAATGGTCTGTACTCATACATCTCTTTATAAGCTTTTTACACACACACACACACACACACACACACACACACACACACACACACACACACACACACACACACACACACACACACACACACACACACACACACACACACACACACACACACACACACACACACACACACACACACACACACACACACACACACACACACACACACACACACACACACACACACACACACACACACACACACACACACACACACATGACCAAGATTTGGGTGGTCCAGTTGCATTGTGGGTAATGTGGGTGCTAGGTTTTCACAGAAAGACGTAAATCATGGTACACACTGGAAAACACTAATGAATTAATTCAAAATCACCAAATATGTAGTTTGTTGGTTGTGTTGTTTTAGTTGTTCTTTACCTATTTACCTATTTATTATCCGTTTGTACTTCCTGGTGTTGTTGACCACTGACACACTGCACATCTTCTCTCACTTTATAATGGGCTCTGCTCAGTAATGGAGGTAAATGTAAAAGTCGACGGAGGGAGAGATGGACGCTCATAAATGTCTGAGATATAGACCGACCACTGCATCACTTCCAAGAAGAGATCAATACTAACTGTGTGTGTATGTATATCAGTATGTAGTGTCTCTACTTTAAAGAGTCCTCTCCTGCTGATGTTCAGGTGTATATCAGTATGTAGTGTCTCTACTTTAAAGAGTCCTCTCCTGCTGATGTTCAGGTGTATATCAGTATGTAGTGTCTCTACTTTAAAGAGTCCTCTCCTGCTGATGTTCAGGTGTATATCAGTATGTAGTGTCTCTACTTTAAAGAGTCCTCTCCTGCTGATGTTCAGGTGTATATCAGTATGTAGTGTCTCTACTTTAAAGAGTCCTCTCCTGCTGATATTCAGGTGTATATCAGTATGTAGTGTCTCTACTTTAAAGAGTCCTCTCCTGCTGATGTTCAGGTGTATATCAGTATGTAGTGTCTCTACTTTAAAGAGTCCTCTCCTGCTGATGTTCAGGTGTATATCAGTATGTAGGGTCTCTACTTTAAAGAGTCCTCTCCTGCTGATGTTCAGGTTTATATCAGTATGTAGTGTCTCTACTTTAAAGAGTCCTCTCCTGCTGATATTCAGGTGTATATCAGTATGTAGTGTCTCTACTTTAAAGAGTCCTCTCCTGTTGATGTTCAGGTGTATATCAGTATGTAGTGTCTCTACTTTAAAGAGTCCTCTCCTGCTCATGTTCAGGTGTATATCAGTATGTAGTGTTACTACTTTAAAGAGTCCTCTCGTGCTGATGTTCAGGTGTATATCAGTATGTAGTGTCTCTACTTTAAAGAGTCCTCTCCTGTTGATGTTCAGGTGTATATCAGTATCTAGTGTCTCTACTTTAAAGAGTCCTCTCCTGCTGATGTTCAGGTGTATATCAGTATGTAGTGTCTCTACTTTAAAGAGTCCTCTCCTGCTGATGTTCAGGTGTATATCAGTATGTAGTGTCTCTACTTTAAAGAGTCCTCTCCTGCTGATGTTCAGGTGTATATCAGTATGTAGTGTCTCTACTTTAAAGAGTCCTCTCCTGCTGATGTTCAGGTGTATATCAGTATGTAGTGTCTCTACTTTAAAGAGTCCTCTCCTGCTGATGTTCAGGTGTATATCAGTATGTAGTGTCTCTACTTTAAAGAGTCCTCTCCTGCTGATATTCAGGTGTATATCAGTATGTAGTGTCTCTACTTTAAAGAGTCCTCTCCTGCTGATGTTCAGGTGTATATCAGTATGTAGTGTCTCTACTTTAAAGAGTCCTCTCCTGCTGATGTTCAGGTGTATATCAGTATGTAGGGTCTCTACTTTAAAGAGTCCTCTCCTGCTGATGTTCAGGTTTATATCAGTATGTAGTGTCTCTACTTTAAAGAGTCCTCTCCTGCTGATATTCAGGTGTATATCAGTATGTAGTGTCTCTACTTTAAAGAGTCCTCTCCTGTTGATGTTCAGGTGTATATCAGTATGTAGTGTCTCTACTTTAAAGAGTCCTCTCCTGCTCATGTTCAGGTGTATATCAGTATGTAGTGTTACTACTTTAAAGAGTCCTCTCGTGCTGATGTTCAGGTGTATATCAGTATGTAGTGTCTCTACTTTAAAGAGTCCTCTCCTGTTGATGTTCAGGTGTATATCAGTATCTAGTGTCTCTACTTTAAAGAGTCCTCTCCTGCTGATGTTCAGGTGTATATCAGTATCTAGTGTCTCTACTTTAAAGAGTCCTCTCCTGCTGATGTTCAGGTGTATATCAGTATGTAGTGTCTCTACTTTAAAGAGTCCTCTCCTGCTGATGTTCAGGTGTATATCAGTATGTAGTGTCTCTACTTTAAAGAGTCCCCTCCTGCTGATGTTCAGGTGTATATCAGTATGTAGTGTCTCTACTTTAAAGAGTCCTCTCCTGCTGATGTTCAGGTGTATATCAGTATGTAGTGTCTCTACTTTAAAGAGTCCTCTCCTGCTGATGTTCAGGTGTATATCAGTATGTAGTGCCTCTACTTTAAAGAGTCCTCTCCTGCTGATGTTCAGGTGTATATCAGTATGTAGTGTCTCTACTTTAAAGAGTCCTCTCCTGATGATGTTCAGGTGTATATCAGTATGTAGTGTCTCTCCTTTAAAGAGTCCTCTCCTGCTGATGTTCAGGTGTATATCAGTATGTAGTGCCTCTACTTTAAAGAGTCCTCTCCTGCTGATGTTCAGGTGTATATCAGTATGTAGTGTCTCTACTTTAAAGCAGTCTGCTGCAGATCTAACAAACACAGGTTAATATGCTACATGCTACATGCTACATGCTACATGCTAAAAATGGCTGCCAGACGTGTTATTACATCCAAACCCTGTTTACGTCTCACTCCGGCAGCAGGAAGTCCTGCATTAGATGTGAGTGTGGTTGGGAACTGAATGAGCTTTAGTACATGTGCAATTTAGATTTTTAAGGGGTTTGTTTGTGTTAAAAAAACATGGAAACTGTGGCTTTGGCAACTTCACCGTTTGGCTTCAAAAGGCAGAGAAAGAAGAGAGGGACGTTCTCTCCGTCTCAAGCCTTCAGCAGAATCCAGTCAAATGATTGTAGAATTGTTCCAAACTGGAGCCGAGATGAAGGAACGCTGGGGGCCATGATGATGGTGTTTTAGTTGGGAGGTTATTTTGATGTTTTATCCCCTCCTCCTCTTCCTCCTCATGCTGCCATCTGAGTAACTGAAATATTTAACAGAGCTGGAGCTATTTTGGGAACGCCTGCAGAGAGTCGCAGCTTAATGGCTCTGGATTTAAAGACTGACGCTTTCATCAAATCACACATTTTCTAGAAGCATGAATCATCATCTCGTACAAGAAAGTCCAAATAAGAACATCTATCTATTTATCAATCTACTTCACGAGCTAGCTAACCTTCGCTATAATCTAACTAGTTTGCTAGCTTAATAATAATAATAATAAAATAATAATACACCTGCAGTCAGTTCTCCGATTGGGTTTGAAAAAACAAAAAGAAGATGAACAAGAACATTTGGATTGTTACGTGAAGAAAATTAAACAGCTGAACGGACATTTATGAGCATAATGATGTAAACAGCTTAATGCGTCCACAGCCTCAGCATTAGTGAATGAAATGCAGATCATGAAGTGAAGGAGGTTTACTGTCTCCGTTATGTTATGCTGCGTTCACACCGGACGCGATGCGAATATTCGCTTTGCTCTAAACGCTCAAGTTTCACCGCTGCTGCCAGCTGTGTTTACTCGCATCATTCAAACAAGGCGCGCTGGCTCGGGGGCTACAACTACAACAAGATGAACATATTTTACCGTGATTAAATTGTAATACACGTTTCTAAATGATTCCGAAGTAACAACATACTGATACCGGTTAGTAAAAACCATGAATTAAGGCTTTGACCAGTCTGCAGACAGACGGCAGGCGAAAAACCTTTTAAAATGCGTGTTTTCTGAATGGAGACTGGGTCGACCAGGCTAAGCTAACGCAGTATATGCTCCGACCGTCCACACTCATAACAACGGCCTACAGACATAAACAAACCAGCGACTGTATTCTCCATGACACAGACAGTCTGTGGTTTGGACTTGTTTAACTTCTGTCTAGTTTCTGAACAGATATGAGGAGCTGTGAGCTCTGTGTGCTAACTGCTAACAGCTAATGGCTGATGTTTTCTGGTTGAGCGTCAGTGACGGCAGGCTGAGATCCTCACCTCTGATTGGCTTCCGCGAGAACGCGTGACGTGAATTTGACGCTCGAGTTGAAAAAATTGAACTCTCACGTTTGACGCGGCCCCCTTCAATCGCCTCAATCGCGTGATTCGCGCCGCGTCCACCGCTTCATGAGCGCCGTCGGAGCGAATTCGCTTCTGATCGTGTCTCTGCATTGACTTTACATGGAATCGCGCCGCCCCCAAACGTCGCATCTCGTCCGGTGTGAACGCAGCATTACAGCTTCATGACTAATGCTTCATAATTCAAGAGAAGTGCTGAGCTTGTAATCACACTGTTGAATTATTTATTTCTGAAATTAATTAATTAAAGGAGTTTTGACTGCAGACGATTACTCTGTTGATGCCGTTGTTTCCTAATACAGTTATTTTGTTGTAAAAGCTGTGTCCGTTACTCACTGATGTTGGCAGTGAAGCTCGTTGAGGAAACTCAGTGTGCTTCCAGCTCCCTGCAGCGTTTTAGGGTAGAAAGACAATCATGATAAACGAGCCAGGTTTCATTTTTCTAAGTATTTTAATGTAAATACTCAAAACATGGTAAACGACTGATGCTTTGGTGGTAGGAGAAGATCCTTAAAACAATGAGACATGTTCATGACGTCTCCACCGCTAAGCTAAAGGTGGCTAATGTTGGGCTATAAAGGAACTACAGCACGGTCACATGACTTCACGTCACCACCGCTAAGCTACAGGAGGCTAATGTTGGGCTCTAAAGGAACTACAGCACGGTCACATGACTTCACGTCACCACCGCTAAGCTAAAGGAGGCTAATGTTGGGCTATAAAGGAACTACAGCACGGTCACATGACTTCACGTCACCACCGCTAAGCTAAAGGTGGCTAATGTTGGGCTATAAAGGAACTACAGCACGGTCACATGACTTCACGTCTCCACCGCTAAGCTAAAGGAGGCTAATGTTGGGCTATAAAGGAACTACAGCACGGTCACATGACTTCACGTCACCACCGCTAAGCTAAAGGAGGCTAACGTTGGGCTATAAAGGAACTACAGCACGGTCACATGACTTCACGTCACCACCGCTAAGCTAGAGGAGGCTAATGTTGGGCTATAAAGGAACTACAGCACGGTCACATGACTTCACGTCACCACCGCTAAGCTAAAGGAGGCTAATGTTGGGCTATAAAGGAACTACAGCACGGTCACATGACTTCACGTCACCACCGCTAAGCTAAAGGTGGCTAACGTTGGGCTATAAAGGAACTACAGCACGGTCACATGACTTCACATCACCACTGTATGTCAGTTATCACTCAGGTATGTTAATCAAATAAGGTTTGAGCGTTAAAAGGCTGTGTGTTGTGGTTTGGTAATTAATACAAGTCTTTTGATAATTTGTTTTGCTCTTAATTAAGCAATTGGTGTGGTATGGCTCACATGTCTTTATTGTTATTATATCATAATATGCACTGTTTGTGTGTGGGCGCTAAATTGCTATGTTGTGTGAATTATTAGATAATTTCACCTAAATTAAATCAAATGAAATG
Source organism: Notothenia rossii (assembly GCF_949606895.1). NCBI lineage: Eukaryota > Metazoa > Chordata > Actinopteri > Perciformes > Nototheniidae > Notothenia > Notothenia rossii. The sequence goes on along the minus strand of NC_136903.1, from coordinate 92,112,020 downwards.
GTGTTGATGGTTAAATTAGCTTCACATGTACTGAGCTCTGTGCCATTTAGATCTCTAAAGGCCTTGAGGCTATGTTGTTTGATTTAATTAAACACAATATATGCACTCCACTATGCTGTTGTAGTGTTTACTGTATCTGAAGCTCTTAATATGATTGCTCGTATTTCAAGCCATCTTTTTCCCGGCCCCTTGCTTTGGGTCATTTTCATCAAGCGGCCCCATTCCAAACTAATTGAACAGCCCTGCTCCTTCTGGTACGGATGGATGAAGCTGGTGTCGTTGAGCAAAGTAATAGCAGTTCTTCTATAAAACGGAAGTTGTTTCACAAAGTTAGGCGATGTGGAAGCACCCTGGTTCAGACTGATCATCTGTTTGTCCCTCAGATGCATTTCTCTCCTTCTTTCTTCATCATATATTCCTCGCCATCCTCTTCATCCTCACAGCTCAGGCAGGGCGCTTCCATTAATGCTCTCTTATTGTAACGGGGATTATGGCAGAGATTGGATATAACTCAGCGTGTGTTTGTTTGATCTGCAGGTTGCACAGATTCAGATTCCCGTCATGCACAGATGAGAGCGAGCAGATGATGTTTTGTTTTTTCAAATACATGCTCGAAGTGTTTGTTGGTGTGCATGTGTGGATCAGTGAGTCATAACAATCTAAAAAGAGAGCGCTCTCAAACAGCAGGAAAGCCCTCAGGTCACTTCTTCTCTGTTTGCTCAATCGGTACAAACTTATTGACTCAAGATCGATTCCTGAGAGACCTGAAGGTCGGAGACGGTCTGTTTTCCCGCTGAAAAGGAAGTTGATTTGTCTTTGTTTAATATAAATCTCTGCGGAGACAAAGACCTCAAAAGGAAAAGAAAGAAGAAGCAGCAAGTCTGTCGTTTCCTTTTTGTGCAGGCGGTTTGCATTTATAGTTACAGAGCTAGTATCTGTTAGCTTCCAACTTGATGTTGTTGTGGCTGTTTTGAGTTCTTAAGTTGCTTTGTCTTTGTTAACTATATATCCATAGTGCCGTGCAAAGACACAAACCTAAAAGTAACAAAGAAATCTAAAAGGAAAGATGGTTTTCTGCAGGCTGTCTGCTTTTATAAGTCTGTTACAGTTAGCATTCGTTAGCTTCATTCTTTCATCTCTTCTTGTTCTTGCCATTTCTTTTTAAACCTTTAATATTTCAATGTTTCTAGGGAGGGGCATTATACGGCTTCAACATCAATATTGGGATGTGGAATATAATAATGATCTTAGATTTCTGATGCCATCATATCAGATTTATCTTTCATTTAGGCAGCACATATTCAGTTAGCATTCGTTAGCTTCTCAGTATCATGTCTTCCTCCCCGTTGTCTCTCCTTGGACGTCATGATCTCAGTATTTCTGTATTTCCTTGCAGGTCTGATTGATGCAGATCTGTCTCACGTATTCTTTTGTATTCAGCCTCTGCTTGCTTCCCATTTGAACTGTTTTCCACTGCGTCTCTGCAGATATTCACCAAAAGTCACCCACAAACATCTATTTCAGGACAAAAGGCTCAATACAAAGCAGCGTGATTAAACTCACAGATTTGCACAACTCTGCAAAAATAATGAGCCATGACTCAGAGAAAAGATGAAAAGGAAGACAAGTAAATGTTTTAACTTCTGCTTTAAGACAGCAAGGAGAGACAGAGTGAGATTGAACAGAACTGGATGTTTAACTGGAGCAAAGTAGTGTATTCAGAAGAGATGTATTTAGCTTTGTCTCAGCTGTCTGCTAACTCCACGCCAACATTGTATTTTTGTACAAAAGGTGTCAGAGCATTTGTTTCATGCCGTGTGTGTGTGTGTGTGTGTGTGTGTGTGTGTGTGTGTGTGTGTGTGTGTGTGTGTGTGTGTGTGTGTGTGTGTGTGTGTGTGTGTGTGTGTGTGTGTGTGTGTGTGTCTGACAGAGGGATCTATACCCAGAACTAGGAGCCTCTTCCCGTTAAAAGGTATTGATCGGCCCTCCCTCTCTGGGGGGTCTCGGGTTCTCTAAATCGTTACTGTATGGAGACAGGAGGGGAGACGGGGTCATGTGATTGGTTGATGGAGGAAAGAGATGTGAGGTCATGTTACAGAGTGAAGGAGGAAGATGGAGTTTGAAAGTGAGCTGGGAGGAGGAAGTGGTGCTGATGGGAGAAATGTAACACTTCAGTTTGAAAAGCACAGCGTTTGTCCTTCAGCAGAATCAAAACACATCACTGTCTCTACTTTAAAGAGTCCTCTAATGCTGATGTTCAGGTGTATATCAGTATGTAGTGTCTCTACTTTAAAGAGTCCTCTCCTGCTGATGTCCAGGTGTATATCAGTATGTAGTGTCTCTACTTTAAAGAGTCCTCTCCTGCTGATGTTCAGGTGTATATCAGTATGTAGTGTCTCTACTTTAAAGAGTCCTCTCCTGCTGATGTTCAGGTGTATATCAGTATGTAGTGTCTCTACTTTAAAGAGTCCTCACCTGCTGATGTTCAGGTGTATATCAGTATGTAGTGTCTCTACTTTAAAGAGTCCTCTCCTGCTGATGTTAAGGTGTATATCAGTATGTAGTGTCTCTACTTTAAAGAGTCCTCTCCTGCTGATGTTCAGGTGTATATCAGTATGTAGTGTCTCTACTTTAAAGAGTCCTCTCCTGCTGATGTTAAGGTGTATATCAGTATGTAGTGTCTCTACTTTAAAGAGTCCTCTCCTGCTGATGTTAAGGTGTATATCAGTATGTAGTGTCTCTACTTTAAAGAGTCCTCACCTGCTGATGTTCAGGTGTATATCAGTATGTAGTGTCTCTACTTTAAAGAGTCCTCTCCTGCTGATGTTCAGGTGTATATCAGTATGTAGTGTCTCTACTTTAAAGAGTTCTCTCCTGCTGATGTTCAGGTGTATATCAGTATGTAGTGTCTCTACTTTAAAGAGTCCTCTCCTGCTGATGTTCAGGTGTATATCAGTATGTAGTGTCTCTACTTTAAAGAGTTCTCTCCTGCTGATGTTCAGGTGTATATCAGTATGTAGTGTCTCTACTTTAAAGAGTCCTCTCCTGCTGATGTTCAGGTGTATATCAGTATGTAGTGTCTCTACTTTAAAGAGTTCTCTCCTGCTGATGTTAAGGTGTATATCAGTATGTAGTGTCTCTACTTTAAAGAGTCCTCTCCTGCTGATGTTCAGGTGTATATCAGTATGTAGTGTCTCTACTTTAAAGAGTCCTCTCCTGCTGATGTTCAGGTGTATATCAGTATGTAGTGTCTCTACTTTAAAGAGTCCTCTCCTGCTGATGTTAAGGTGTATATCAGTATGTAGTGTCTCTACTTTAAAGAGTCCTCTCCTGCTGATGTTAAGGTGAATATCAGTATGTAGTGTCTCTACTTTAAAGAGTCCTCTCCTGCTGATGTTCAGGTGTATATCAGTATGTAGTGTCTCTACTTTAAAGAGTCCTCTCCTGCTGATGTTAAGGTGTATATCAGTATGTAGTGTCTCTACTTTAAAGAGTCCTCTCCTGCTGATGTTAAGGTGTATATCAGTATGTAGTGTCTCTACTTTAAAGAGTCCTCACCTGCTGATGTTCAGGTGTATATCAGTATGTAGTGTCTCTACTTTAAAGAGTCCTCTCCTGCTGATGTTCAGGTGTATATCAGTATGTAGTGTCTCTACTTTAAAGAGTTCTCTCCTGCTGATGTTCAGGTGTATATCAGTATGTAGTGTCTCTACTTTAAAGAGTCCTCTCCTGCTGATGTTCAGGTGTATATCAGTATGTAGTGTCTCTACTTTAAAGAGTCCTCTCCTGCTGATGTTCAGGTGTATATCAGTATGTAGTGTCTCTACTTTAAAGAGTTCTCTCCTGCTGATGTTAAGGTGTATATCAGTATGTAGTGTCTCTACTTTAAAGAGTCCTCTCCTGCTGATGTTCAGGTGTATATCAGTATGTAGTGTCTCTACTTTAAAGAGTTCTTTCCTGCTGATGTTCAGGTGTATATCAGTATATAGTGTCTCTACTTTAAAGAGTCCTCTCCTGCTGATGTTCAGGTGTATATCAGTATGTAGTGTCTCTACTTTAAAGAGTCCTCTCCTGCTGATGTTCAGGTGTATATCAGTATGTAGTGTCTCTACTTTAAAGAGTCCTCTCCTGCTGATGTTCAGGTGTATATCAGTATGTAGTGTCTCTACTTTAAAGAGTCCTCTCCTGCTGATGTTCAGCTGTATATCAGTGTGTAGAGTCTCTACTTTAAAGAGTCCTCTCCTGCTGATGTTCAGGTGTATATCAGTATGTAGTGTCTCTACTTTAAAGAGTCCTCTCCTGCTGATGTTCAGGTGTATATCAGTATGTAGTGTCTCTACTTTAAAGAGTCCTCTCCCGCTGATGTCCAGGTGTATATCAGTATGTAGTGTCTCTACTTTAAAGAGTCCTCTCCTGCTGATGTTCAGGTATATATCAGTATGTAGTGTCTCTACTTTAAAGAGTCCTCTCCTGCTGATGTTCAGGTGTATATCAGTATGTAGTGTCTCTACTTTAAAGAGTCCTCTCCTGCTGATGGTCAGGTGTATATCAGTATGTAGTGTCTCTACTTTAAAGAGTCCTCTCCTGCTGGTGTTCAGGTGTATATCAGTATGTAGTGTCTCTACTTTAAAGAGTCCTCTCCTGCTGATGTTCAGGTGTATATCAGTATGTAGTGTCACTACTTTAAAGAGTCCTCTCCTGCTGATGTTCAGGTGTATATCAGTATGTAGTGTCACTACTTTAAAGAGTCCTCTCCTGCTGATGTTCAGGTGTATATCAGTATGTAGTGTCTCTACTTTAAAGAGTCCTCTCCTGCTGATGTTCAGGTTTATATCAGTATGTAGTGTCTCTACTTTTAAGAGTCCGGACCAGCAGAACTAAATGTTGGAGGAAGTTGTCTTAAGCCTCAGGAGAGTTTAATTTCATGCCCTGGAAATCGGTTTTGAATGGAGAACACAAGAAGCACAGATGTGAGGGAGGGAAACTCTGTGATCAAATCTGAACTCCGACCTTTCACTGGAGACAAGATCAGAAAAGGCCCGGGGACATTAGAGACTTCCAGCAAAACAAAGAGGAAGGAAACATAACTGAGATTCTGAGAGGGAGGGATACCTTTATTTAAATTAGTATGACACTAATCTGGCAAGGAAGATAATAATTGTGTTTTTTCACAGACTCACACACACACACACACACACACACACACACACACACACACACACACACACACACACACACACACTCTCTTCTGTACCCCCCCCCCCCGCATAAATTAGACTTCCTTTTTTAAACCACTGTATTTAACATATTCCAACTAATCCAAGACACAATGGAGATCTGTGAAATGAGACAGCGTCACGATGAGCGGCTGCTGGAGCTGAAAGCTGACGAATGCAGCGTCCTGCTTGAACTCGCGCTGAGCCTCATTTGTTTTATGTAAATAAGTAGAAGCAGCCGTGAAAAAGCTGAAACTCTTTAGTTTTACAAAAAGAAAAAAGGTTAGTTAGTTTTAGAGCGAGATTCAAGGCTTTTTATTGTCGTTTGTACATTAGCTAAAGTGTAGATGTGTCCATGAAGATCTTCGGCTCCTCCAACAGAGCGACACAATTAAACAGAATAGTGCAAGAAGAGAGCAGTGCTGGGCAAGTTACTTCCAAAATGTAATACAGTACATATAAGTTATTACTGTCTTTTTTAAGCAATAAGTTACATTACAATATTACTGTCTATGAAATGTAATGAGTTACACTACTTTAGTTACTTTTGAGTTACTTTGAGTTACTTTCACCAAAATAACCTCAAAAGAATGGCTAGGTATTTTAAATGCTGAAATGTAGTTTAGTGCAGCTCACCCAGTGAAGGGCGATGTTGTATAGCATAACAACTGTGCAGGCCCTTAAGGCTACTCACAACTTGTATTACACGGCTTAGTTGAATACTCCATTCTGATTGGTCAATTCTTAACATGTGACCCTTTGTTAATACAGCAGTACAGACCGCTGTCAAGGACTATAATGAAGGTTGCTAAGGAGGATCAAGAAAGAGAAGTAAAAGAGGTTAAAAGACGGAGCGCTGGACGTCAGATAAATCACCAGAAGAAGGCAGACAGGAAGTAAACACTGACAGGACACGGAGTGGGCTCTGTAGTTTGTTCAGTATGGCCGTGCAGCGGGATAATGTGCAGCGAGCGGTCCTTGTGGGGAAAAGAACACCCGACAGGCGGATCAGGGAACCCGACGCGAAGCGGAGTATACATTACTGTAACTCCGTTACTTTTGTGACGCGTTACACCCACTACTGTATACAAGTACTTGGAATATAATATATTAGATACATAATTTGTAAGCCCAACGAGAATGGAGTATTTTGATTTATTTGACAGCGCAGAGGGTGCAACAAACATTAATGTCCCACTATGCTAACACAACCTTAAGGTGTGTCTTTCATAAAGGCTGAATGAATGCACTTGTGCTCTGAAACAGGACACGAACGTCCCTCTGACCCACAGCACAAGCATGAGACAGCCGGAGAAATGAAATAAAGGTCCTGAGATGAATGGCTGTGCAGCAGTGGGGGTAATGGATCCAGTTATCAGCAGCTGTGTCAGGATCTCTGCAGGATAATAATGAGTGCTCTGGTTTTGTGGGGCGTCTAATTCAATAACGAGTCCATTACTTCCTGCCTGTTACTCCCCAGAGGCCTCTGCTCCGACCGCCGTCTCTCCATCGGGTCTTTGTGTGTCCGTCTGTGTTTTATATTGTCCTGTTGGTGTCAGTGTTCATTTAGAAACAGTAGCATTTAAGCACAAAGGCAACATGCAAGTAGTTCTGCTAGTGGTGAGCAAGAAGGGAAGAAGGTGGTCCAAAACTATTCAATTAATAAAACACGCTGAAGCTTCAGGAAGGAGGCAGATATAAAAACCCAAAGGTTCCACATGAAGAAACATCTTCAACAACTTGAGAACACATGCAGCGTTTACTAAAAGCTGCAGAAACCAAACGCTGAAGAAGCTCAAAACACAACGGAGACCAGGGGACATTAAAGAGTGACGCACACAGCTGGGAGACCAGGGGACATTAAAGAGTGACGCACACAGCTGGAGACCAGGGGACATTAAAGAGTGACAAACACAGCTGGGAGACCAGGGGACACTAAAGAGTGACGCACACAGCTGGGAGACCAGGGGACACTAAAGAGTGACGTACACAGCTGGGAGACCAGGGGACACTAAAGAGTGACACACACAGCTGGGAGACCAGGGGACACTAAAGAGTGACGCACACAGCTGGAGACCAGGGGACACTTAAGAGTGACGCACACAGCTGGGAGACCAGGGGACACTAAAGAGTGACGTACACAGCTGGGAGACCAGGGGACACTAAAGAGTGACGCACACAGCTGGAGACCAGGGGACACTAAAGAGTGACGCACACAGCTGGGAGACCAGGGGACACTAAAGAGTGACGTACACAGCTGGGAGACCAGGGGACACTAAAGAGTGACGCACACAGCTGGAGACCAGGGGACACTAAAGAGTGACACACACAGCTGGGAGACCAGGGGACACTAAAGAGTGACGTACACAGCTGGGAGACCAGGGGACACTAAAGAGTGACGCACACAGCTGGAGACCAGGGGACACTAAAGAGTGACGCACACAGCTGGGAAACCAGGGGACACTAAAGAGTGACGCACACAGCTGGGAGACCAGGGGACACTAAAGAGTGACGCACACAGCTGGGAGACCAGGGGACACTAAAGAGTGACGCACACAGCTGGGAAACCAGGGGACACTAAAGAGTGACACACACAGCTGGGAGACCAGGGGACACTAAAGAGTGACGCACACAGCTGGGAGACCAGGGGACACTAAAGAGTGACGCACACAGCTGGAGACCAGGGGACACTAAAGAGTGACGTACACAGCTGGGAGACCAGGGGACACTAAAGAGTGACGCACACAGCTGGAGACCAGGGGACACTAAAGAGTGACGCACACAGCTGGAGACCAGGGGACACTAAAGAGTGACGTACACAGCTGGGAGACCAGGGGACACTAAAGAGTGACGCACACAGCTGGAGACCAGGGGACACTAAAGAGTGACGCACACAGCTGGGACGGAGCGATTGAGGAGGTTCAGGATTATAAAGCTGAACAACTGTCTAGGTTATTGTTTGCTTAGGAATCAAAGCACCTACCAGTGATTGTTGAGCATCTCCTCCATTAGCCTGATCTTCATCTTCTCCTTTTATTGAACCATAATGCATTTTGAAAGTGCACGTGTAGAGCCAGCGCAGTTTGTCCCCCCAGTGCTTTAAAGTCCACTTGTATTTATGTCTTAATGTGTCTCTGGGCTGCATCACATGCTGATCCACTGCTCTCTCTCTTTTGATCTGTGGAGAATATCTGCCCCTGTGTCTCAGTATGAGGAGGTTTTCTGGAGGAACAACGAAACAGACTCTCTGAACTCCTGGTTTAGGTTTCCCTTCCTAAAAGAACTCCTGAATCGCGCCGTAGATTAAGGTCAATCGCCTCAGTCGGTGTTTTAATGCTTTAAAATGATGGATGACTTTTAAAGTTAAAAGCTACTGTTGGGCTATAAAGGAACTACGGTACGGTCACATGACTTCACGTCACCAGCGCTAAGCTAAAGGAGGCTAATGTTGGGCTATAAAGGAACTACAGCACGGTCACATGACTTCACGTCACCACCGCTAAGCTAAAGGAGGCTAATGTTGGGCTATAAAGGAACTACAGCACGGTCACATGACTTCACGTCACCACCGCTAAGCTAAAGGAGGCTAATGTTGGGCTATAAAGGAACTACAGCACGGTCACATGACTTCACGTCACCACCGCTAAGCTAAAGGAGGCTAATGTTGGGCTATAAAGGAA
>NC_136903.1:92073124-92088124 GCF_949606895.1 Notothenia rossii | reverse complement strand
TGAACATCAGCAGGAGAGGACTCTTTAAAGTAGAGACACTACATACTGATACACAACTGAACATCAGCAGGAGAGGACTCTTTAAAGTAGAGACACTACATACTGATATACACCTGAACATCAGCAGGAGAGGACTCTTTAAAGTAGAGACACTACATACTGATACACAACTGAACATCAGCAGGAGAGGACTTTTTAAAGTAGAGACACTACATACTGATATACACCTGAACATCAGCAGGAGAGGACTCTTTAAAGTAGAGACACTACATACTGATATACACCTGAACATCAACAGGAGAGGACTCTTTAAAGTAGAGACACTACATACTGATATATACCTGAACATCAGCAGGAGAGGACTCTTTAAAGTAGAGACACTACATACTGATATACACCTGAACATCAGCAGGAGAGGACTCTTTAAAGTAGAGACACTACATACTGATATACACCTGAACATCAGCAGGAGAGGACTCTTTAAAGTAGAGACACTACATACTGATATACACCTGAACATCAGCAGGAGAGGACTCTTTAAAGTAGAGACACTACATACTGATATACACCTGAACATCAGCAGGAGAGGACTTTTTAAAGTAGAGACACTACATACTGATACACAACTGAACATCAGCAGGAGAGGACTCTTTAAAGTAGAGACACTACATACTGATATACACCTGAACATCAGCAGGAGAGGACTCTTTAAAGTAGAGACAATACATACTGATACACAACTGAACATCAGCAGGAGAGGACTCTTTAAAGTAGAGACACTACATACTGATATACACCTGGACATCAGCAGGAGAGGACTCTTTAAAGTAGAGACACTACATACTGATATACACCTGAACATCAGCAGGAGAGGACTCTTTAAAGTAGAGACACTACATACTGATATACACCTGAACATCAGCAGGAGAGGACTCTTTAAAGTAGAGACACTACATACTGATATACACCTGAACATCAGCAGGAGAGGACTCTTTAAAGTAGAGACTCTACATACTGATATACACCTGAACATCAGCAGGAGAGGACTCTTTAAAGTAGAGACATACTAGAGAACAGAGGAGTTTTTGATCACGTGTCTCCGTCTCAGAGCGACTGCAGTAACATGCTCTGTTGCTTTCTCCTCCTCAGGAAGTAGGAAGCATTATCGGCAAGGTGAGTTATCATTTATTAATCCCTTTCCTCCTGAAATGCATCTCAGACACTTATAGGTTCACTGCACTTACATTAAAGACAATCTGAATATCAGGGCATTAAACATGGAGGGGTGTCTCTGCAGAGGATGAAATGAGCGTGTGTATTTGAGCAGCAGTAGAAATGATATCTTTCCATGAGTAACTCCCCCATGACTCTGAAGCCTGTATTCAAACACCCTCCCCCATCTTTAGTTTCTAAAATTGGCATGTCGCTCAAGATAAGGCTCCATGAAATATGGATTAATGGTGAGCTAAATCTCCGGTCAGTGTTAAGGCTTCTGAAGTCCTGAAGGAACAGCAGGGGGTCTCCACTGTGAGAGAAACCCTGATCATAATAACAGAGGGCAGATCATGACACAGCGTTAGCTCCTCGTCGCTAACGCTATTAGCTCCTGACTTTAAGACGACAAGGGTTTCACTCTGAGTACCTCCAGAGGTGGGAGAAGTACTTCCTTCTTGTATGAGTAAAAGTAGAAGTACTCAGATCTTGTACTTGAGTAAAAGTAGAAGTACTCAGATCTTGTTCTTGAGTAAAAGTAGAAGTACTCAGATCTTGTACTTGAGTAAAAGTAGAAGTCCTCAGATCTTGTACTTAGTAAAAGTAGAAGTACTCAGATCTTGTACTTGAGTAAAAGTAGAAGTACTCAGATCTTGTTCTGGAGTAAAAGTAGAAGTACTCAGATCTTGTTCTTGAGTAAAAGTAGAAGTACTCAGATATTGTACTTGAGTAAAAGTAGAAGTACTCACATCTTGTACTTGAGTAAAAGTAGAAGTACTCAGATCTTGTTCTTGAGTAAAAGTAGAAGTACTCAGATCTTGTACTTGAGTAAAAGTAGAAGTACTCAGATCTTGTACTTGAGTAAAAGTAGAAGTACTCAGATCTTGTTCTTGAGTAAAAGTAGAAGTACTCAGATCTTGTTCTTGAGTAAAAGTAGAAGTACTCAGATCTTGTTCTTGAGTAAAAGTAGAAGTACTCAGATCTTGTACTTAGTAAAAGTAGAAGTACTCAGATCTTGTACTTGAGTAAAAGTAGAAGTACTCAGATCTTGTACTTGAGTAAAAGTAGAAGTACTCAGATCTTGTACTTGAGTAAAAGTAGAAGTACCAGAGTGTAGGAATACTCTGTTACAGTAAAAGTCCTGTATTCAAAATGTTCCTCAAGTGAAAGTAGAAAAGTATTCTCATCAAAATATAGTGAAAGACAGTAAAAGTAGTCATTGTGCAGATTGGTCCATTTCAGAATAATAGATATGATATGTTTTATAATGATTGATCATGAAAGTGTTCTCAAAGCTGTACTTTTCTACTGAGTAAATGTATTGGACTCTTTTGTTTACTTCTGGAACACAGTGACTTCACTATGGGACTCACTCTTATTGGTTAGCGCTTCAACACATTGTACATGATAGGCTAAGGGGCGGGACAACCCTAAGCTGTTGTCCAATCACAACAGAGCCTGCCAGCTACCCAACTCTACCCTAGATTTGAATTGGTACAGAATTGTAAAGCACTTTTAAGGAATAGTTTATAAGAAGCTGTAAGATAAATATAGTTCTTTCTAAACAAACTGTCCTTCATTAAAGCTCACCTATTCTGCAACATCCACTTCTTCATGTCTCTTCTTCATCAACATGTGTCCCCTCTTCTCCATGTCTCTCCTACATCAACATGTGTCCCCTCTTCTTCGTGTCTCTCCTACATCAACATGTGTCCCCTCTTCTTCGTGTCTCTTCTTCATCAACATGTGTCCCCTCTTCCTCATGTCTCTTCTACATCAACATGTGTCCCCTCTTCCTCATGTCTCTTCTTCATCAACATGTGTCCCCTCTTCTCCATGTCTCTCCTACATCAACATGTGTCCCCTCTTCTTCGTGTCTCTCCTACATCAACATGTGTCCCCTCTTCTTCGTGTCTCTTCTTCATCAACATGTGTCCCCTCTTCCTCATGTCTCTTCTACATCAACATGTGTCCCCTCTTCCTCATGTCTCTTCTACATCAACATGTGTCCCCTCTTCCTCATGTCTCTTCTACATCAACATGTGTCCCCTCTTCTTCATGTCTCTTCTACATCAACATGTGTCCCCTCTTCTTCATGTCTCTTCTACATCAACATGTGTCCCCTCTTCTTCATGTCTCTTCTACATCAACATGTTTCCCCTCTTCTTCATGTCTCTTCTACATCAACATGTGTCCCCTCTTCTCCATGTCTCTTCTACATCAACATGTGTCCCCTCTTCTTCATGTCTCTTCTACATCAACATGTGTCCCCTCTTCTCCATGTCTCTTCTACATCAACATGTGTCCCCTCTTCTTCGTGTCTCTTCTACATCAACATGTGTCCCCTCTTCCTCATGTCTCTTCTACATCAACATGTGTCCCCTCTTCTTCATGTCTCTTCTACATCAACATGTGTCCCCTCTTCTCCATGTCTCTTCTACATCAACATGTGTCCCCTCTTCTTCGTGTCTCTTCTACATCAACATGTGTCCCCTCTTCTCCATGTCTCTTCTACATCAACATGTGTCCCCTCTTCTTCATGTCTCTTCTACATCAACATGTGTCCCCTCTTCTTCGTGTCTCTTCTACATCAACATGTGTCCCCTCTTCTTCATGTCTCTTCTACATCAACATGTGTCCCCTCTTCTTCATGTCTCTTCTCCATCAACATGTGTCCCCTCTTCTTCATGTCTCTTCTACATCAACATGTGTCCCCTCTTATCCATGTCTCTTCTACATCAACATGTGTCCCCTCTTCTCCATGTTTCTTCTACATCAACATGTGTCCCCTCTTCTTCATGTCTCTTCTACATCAACATGTGTCCCCTCTTCTCCATGTCTCTTCTACATCAACATGTGTCCCCTCTTCTTCATGTCTCCTCTACATCAACATGTGTCCCCTCTTCTCCATGTCTCTTCTACATCAACATGTGTCCCCTCTTCTTCATGTCTCCTCTACATCAACATGTGTCCCCTCTTCTCCATGTCTCTTCTACATCAACATGTGTCCCCTCTTCTTCATGTCTCTTCTACATCAACATGTGTCCCCTCTTCTTCATGTCTCTTCTACATCAACATGTGTCCCCTCTTCTCCATGTCTCTTCTACATCAACATGTGTCCCCTCTTCTTCATGTCTCCTCTACATCAACATGTGTCCCCTCTTCTCCATGTCTCTTCTACATCAACATGTGTCCCCTCTTCTTCATGTCTCTTCTACATCAACATGTGTCCCCTCTTCTTCGTGTCTCTCCTACATCAACATGTGTCCCCTCTTCTTCGTGTCTCTCCTACATCAACATGTGTCCCCTCTTCTTCGTGTCTCTTCTTCATCAACATGTGTCCCCTCTTCCTCATGTCTCTTCTACATCAACATGTGTCCCCTCTTCCTCATGTCTCTTCTACATCAACATGTGTCCCCTCTTCTTCATGTCTCTTCTACATCAACATGTGTCCCCTCTTCCTCATGTCTCTTCTACATCAACATGTGTCCCCTCTTCTTCATGTCTCTTCTCCATCAACATGTGTCCCCTCTTCTTCATGTCTCTTCTACATCAACATGTGTCCCCTCTTATCCATGTCTCTTCTACATCAACATGTGTCCCCTCTTCTCCATGTCTCTTCTACATCAACATGTGTCCCCTCTTCTTCATGTCTCTTCTACATCAACATGTGTCCCCTCTTCTCCATGTCTCTTCTACATCAACATGTGTCCCCTCTTCTTCATGTCTCTTCTACATCAACATGTGTCCCCTCTTCTTCATGTCTCTTCTACATCAACATGTGTCCCCTCTTCTTCATGTCTCTTCTACATCAACATGTGTCCCCTCTTCTTCATGTCTCTACATCAACATGTGTCCCCTCTTCTCCATGTCTCTACATCAACATGTGTCCCCTCTTCTTCATGTCTCTACATCAACATGTGTCCCCTCTTCTCCATGTCTCTTCTACATCAACATGTGTCCCCTCTTCCTCATGTCTCTTCTACATCAACATGTGTCCCCTCTTCTCCATGTCTCTTCTACATCAACATGTGTCCCCTCTTCTTCATGTCTCCTCTACATCAACATGTGTCCCCTCTTCTTCATGTCTCTTCTACATCAACATGTGTCCCCTCTTCTTCATGTCTCTTCTACATCAACATGTGTCCCCTCTTTTCCATGTCTCTTCTACATCAACATGTGTCTTCTCTTCTTCATGTCTCTTCTACATCAACATGTGTCCCCTCTTCTTCATGTCTCTTCTACATATACATGTGTCCCCTCTTCTTCATGTCTCTTCTAAATCAACATGTGTCCCCTCTTCTCCATGTCTCTTCTACATCAACATGTGTCCCCTCTTCTTCATGTCTCTTCTAAATCAACATGTGTCCCCTCTTCTCCATGTCTCTTCTACATCAACATGTGTCCCCTCTTCTTCATGTCTCTTCTACATCAACATGTGTCCCCTCTTCCTCATGTCTCTTCTACATCAACATGTGTCCCCTCTTCTTCATGTCTCTTCTACATCAACATGTGTCCCCTCTTCTTCATGTCTCTTCTACATCAACATGTGTCCCCTCTGTGGAAAGAGACTCTGAAAGTTTCAGGAACAAAGATTCTCTCTCTTTTTGATCCATTTCTATAAAAACCTGTCTGAAAATGAGCTGATCAGATTTTGGACACTTTATGATGTCATAACGATGTTTTGTCTTGTGTAACCATTAGCCAATCAGCAAGCAAGGTTGGAAGATTGGCTTCAGTAGAAGCTGCTGGGACTCCCAGCAGCTTCTACTGAAGCCTTCAGAGTAAATTGCCAGAACGCCGACACCTCCTCATCTCCACCGCTCCCATGTTTTTTTTTTGTGTTGCCATAAGTTAGTCTCTCTGTGTTGGTGCGCGAGGCTAATGCTAATCATGCTAATGCTAATAATGCTAATGCCAGCAAATACAATGGCGGCTTTAAAAAACTTTTCAGAGTTTTACGGGGCGTGGTTTGCAATTCGCCCAGCCAATAGAAATTGGTACTTTTTTCTCCCCAGGAGAGTACCACCTCTCTAGCAGGGATTAAACACGGGGGTAAAAGTTCCCGGCACTAAGTACTCTTTTTGGTGTGAACGCAAAATAAGGGCTACTTACGGAACTACACGGGAAAAGTACTCCGGTGTGAACGCGCCTATTGAGTTCTTTGTAACCAAATGTCTCTCAGAGGGGCGTGGGGAGGGGCTCCTTATTTTCATCTAAAGTAACAGACAGAGAATCAGCACTTTGGAAACAGGGCTGAAACAGAGGGGATTGTGGGTAATGCTGCAATGATCTGTTTGGTGTTTCAGCCAATCAGAGACAGGCTCTGGATCTATCTGAGACCTGTGATATACTGATGAAGCACAGTATCATAGGGCCCTTTAAAGAAACCCCACTGATGAATGAAAGCCGTTGTGTTTCCACAGAAAGGAGAAACCGTGAAGAGGATACGAGAAGAGGTAAGACCTGCAGATCCTCTCATCTCTTATCTCACATCTCATTCATCCATGACTTCAGAAGCACGCTCACAAGCACAGAGAATCACTGCTTTGATGTCTGAGAGAAACAGGAAGTGAACTGTCTTCACTGTGGGACATACAGCATGTTGCTAAGGCAACGGACACATAAACAAATCAACATGTTACCAAATAAGTACATAAACAAGAAGAACAGAAAAGAGTGTGTTCTGTGTGAAGGAGACTCACACACACACACACACACACACACACACACACACACACACACACACACACACACACACACACACACACAGACACAGACACACACACACACACACACACACACACACAGACACATACACACACACACACACACACACACACACACACACACACACACACACACACACACACACACACACACACACACACACACACACACACACACACACACACACACACACACACACACACACACACACACACACACACACACACACACACACACACACACACACACACACACACACACACACACTCGCCCTCTAACTCCTGACTCCTCTCTTCATCCCCTTATTATTACTCCTCTTCCTCCTCTTCCTCCTCCTCTTCCTCTTCCTCCTCTTCCTCCTCCTCCTCTTCTTCCTCCTCTTCCTCCTCCTCTTCCTCCTCCTCCTCTCCTCTCCAGCCTCTCACAGGTAAATCTCCTCCCTTGTTTCTCCCCCTTTCTATTGACTTCCTCCCAGTTAAATTTCCTCTACTTCCTTCCATTCAATGTCCTTTTCCTTACCTCCCAAATATATCCCCCTACTCTCTCCCTCCCTCCTTTATTCCTCCCTCCCTCCCTTATTCCTCCATCCCTCCCTTATTCCTCCCTCTCTCCCTTATTCCTCCCCCTTTCTCTCTCTTCCACCTCCATTTCATTACTTCCTGATGTATTTCCTATTTCTACCGTCCTTTCTTTATCTCCCCAATTTCTTCCAAATATAATCCCCCTCCCCCCCTCTCTCTCTCTCCCCCTTTCTCTCTCTCTCTCTCTCTCTCTCTCTCTCTCACTCACCCCTCATTAATGTCTTTTCTCTCTCCTTGTTCCTGTCCCTTTCCATTTACCTCCATTTATTTCCTAACCCAATCCCTCATTTCTCTTCCCTTGTATTTCCCGTTGCTTCCTCCCTACCTCCCCCTTACCCTTACCTAAATATAACCCTCCCTCTCCCTCCCTTGTTCCTCCCCCCTCCCTCCCTCCCTCCCTCCCTCCCTCCCTTGTTCCCTTGTTCCTCCCCCCTCTCTCCCCCACAGAGCAGTGCCAGGATCAACATCTCTGAGGGTTTGTGTCCGGAGAGAATCATCACCATCAGTGGACCCACGGAGAGTGTGTTCAGAGCCTTCAGTATGATCACCTTCAAGCTGGAGGAGGTACGCACACACACACACACACACACACACACACACACACACACACACACACACACACACACACACACACACACACACACACACACACACACACACACACACACACACACACACACACACACACACACACACACACACACACACACACACACACACACACACACACACACACACACACACACACACACACACCATTAGCAGGAGAGGACTCTTTAAAGTAGAGACACTACATACTGATATACACCTGAACATCAGCAGGAGAGGACTCTTTAAAGTAGAGACACTACATACTGATATACACCTGAACATCAGCAGGAGAGGACTCTTTAAAGTAGAGACACTACATACTGATATACACCTGAACATCAGCAGGAGAGGACTCTTTAAAGTAGAGACACTACATACTGATATACACCTGAACATCAGCAGGAGAGGACTCTTTAAAGTAGAGACACTACATACTGATATACACCTGAACATCAGCAGGAGAGGACTCTTTAAAGTAGAGACACTACATACTGATATACACCTGAACATCAGCAGGAGAGGACTCTTTAAAGTAGAGACACTACATACTGATATACACCTGAACATCAGCAGGAGAGGACTCTTTAAAGTAGAGACACTGCATACTGATATACACCTGAACATCAGCAGGAGAGGACTCTTTAAAGTAGAGACACTACATACTGATATACACCTGAACATCAGCAGGAGAGGACTCTTTAAAGTAGAGACACTGCATACTGATATACACCTGAACATCAGCAGGAGAGGACTCTTTAAAGTAGAGACACTACACACTGATATACACCTGAACATCAGCAGGAGAGGACTCTTTAAAGCAGAGACACTACAAACTGATATACACCTGAACATCAGCAGGAGAGGACTCTTTAAAGTAGAGACACTACATACTGATATACACCTGAACATCAGCAGGAGAGGACTCTTTAAAGTAGAGACACTAGATACTGATATACACCTGAACATCAGCAGGAGAGGACTCTTTAAAGCAGAGACACTTCATACTGATATACACCTGAACATCAGCAGGAGAGGACTCTTTAAAGCAGAAACACTACATACTGATATACACCTGAACATCAGCAGGAGAGGACTCTTTAAAGCAGAAACACTACATACTGATATACACCTGAACATCAGCAGGAGAGGACTCTTTAAAGCAGAGACACTACAAACTGATATACACCTGAACATCAGCAGGAGAGGACTCTTTAAAGCAGAAACACTACATACTGATATACACCTGAACATCAGCAGGAGAGGACTCTTTAAAGCAGAGACACTACAAACTGATATACACCTGAACATCAGCAGGAGAGGACTCTTTAAAGCAGAAACACTACATACTGATATACACCTGAACATCAGCAGGAGAGGACTCTTTAAAGCAGAGACACTTCATACTGATATACACCTGAACATCAGCAGGAGAGGACTCTTTGACACTACATACTGATATACACCTGAACATCAGCAGGAGAGGACTCTTTAAAGTAGAGACACTACATACTGATATACACCTGAACATCAGCAGGAGAGGACTCTTTAAAGTAGAGACTCTACATACTGATATACACCTGAACATCAGCAGGAGAGGACTCTTTAAAGTAGAGACACTACATACTGATATACACCTGAACATCAGCAGGAGAGGACTCTTTAAAGTAGAGACTCTACATACTGATATACACCTGAACATCAGCAGGAGAGGACTCTTTAAAGTAGAGACACTACATACTGATATACACCTGAACATCAGAGGAGAGGACTCTTTAAAGTAGAGACACTACATACTGATCTACACCTGAACATCAGCAGGAGAGGACTCTTTAAAGTAGAGACACTACATACTGATCTACACCTGAACATCAGCAGGAGAGGACTCTTTAAAGTAGAGACACTACATACTGATATACACCTGAACATCAGCAGGAGAGGACTCTTTAAAGTAGAGACACGACACACTGATATACACCTGAACATCAGCAGGAGAGGACTCTTAAAGTAGAGACACGACACACTGATATACACCTGAACATCAGCAGGAGAGGACTCTTTAAAGTAGAGACGATACACACTGATAACTTGAACCATAAAAGCTGCTCTCTGTTTTAATCTGAACTGTTTTTGTTCTCAAATCACCTAGAACTTTTCTTATTGTCCATTAGTCAGAAAAGCCTCCTTTAATTTCCTCGGCCGTCTTTCCCCCTCAGAAGCTCTTTTCCTGATGTCTTCCTTTTTTTTATCCCGAACTCTCGCCCACCCTCCCCCTGTTCTTCATGACATGCCATCGCCCCCTTTCAGTCTCCACTCATTCTCCGAGTCTCCCTCTCTAATTAACTCGGGTCATAAATAACCTGAATCACCTGCTCCTAATGCGATTGGTCCAATAAATTAGTCGTTGTGACTCAAAGTAAATATCAGCGCCGTCGGGCCGTCAGAGGAACGTGAGGCGAATACATCCTGCTCTCCTCTGACGGGTATGTATTTATATCTCACACTGGAAAGGTTTCCTCTGTGTTCCCGTCTCAGTAATTGACAGGAGGCAGAGCTTCATGGTGAAAAATAAGAAATGTTTTGTTAGAAACACAGAAGCTGGAGAACAATCAGGAGGTTTATGTGTGTGTGTGTGTGTGTGTGTGTGTGTGTGTGTGTGTGTGTGTGTGTGTGTGTGTGTGTGTGTGTGTGTGTGTGTGTGTGTGTGTGTGTGTGTGTGTGTGCGTGTGTTTTGATGCGGCCTGCTTTATTCCCCGGTGTGTATCTTTGGATAAATAAAGTCCTGTTTCCCGTCTACATTTTGAAATAGACTGCAGTGTAGCACTCGCTCCGTCTCTCATTACACACTTCCTTTAATCCTCTCTTGATTTACCCCCAGCCTCATCACTCTTTTAGTATTTCTTGCTCCATTTCTCTTAATCTCTCCTTTCTTTCTCATCAATGGTGTCTCTCATTTGACAGAAATGCACCTCATTTATTTTGATGTTAATTCAGCATCCATACGGACTTTTCAGATCGCTTTAAAGAGTCCTCTACTTTAAAGAGTCCTCTACTTTAAAGAGTCCTCTCCTGCTGATGTTCAGGTGTATATCAGTATGTAGTGTCTCTACTTTAAAGAGTCCTCTTCTGCTGATGTTCAGGTGTATATCAGTATGTAGTGTCTCTACTTTAAAGAGTCCTCTCCTGCTGAGGTTCAGGTGTATATCAGTATGTAGTGTCTCTACTTTAAAGAGTCCTCTCCTGCTGATGTTCAGGTGTATATCAGTATGTAGTCTCTCTACTTTAAAGAGTCCTCTCCTGCTGATGTTCAGGTGTATATCAGTATGTAGTGTCTCTACTTTAAAGAGTCCTCTCCTGCTGATGTTCAGGTGTATATCAGTATGTAGTGTCTCTACTTTAAAGAGTCCTCTCCTGCTGATGTTCAGGTGTATATCAGTATGTAGTGTCTCTACTTTAAAGAGTCCTCTCCTGCTGATGTGCAGGTGTATATCAGTATGTAGTGTCTCTACTTTAAAGAGTCCTCTCCTGCTGATAAAACGTCTCTACTTTTACTAAGTAGGGGATCTGAGTACTGCTGTAGATCTCCTCAGTAATCACTCTCCCTCTGTTTCAGGACGTGTTAGCGTTGGTGGCTAACGGCTCTGTTAGCTCCCGTCCTCCGGTCACGCTGCGGCTCGTCATCCCGGCCAGTCAGTGCGGCTCTCTGATCGGGAAGGGAGGCTCCAAGATCAAAGAGATCCGAGAGGTGAGGAGCAGATGATGCTCAAACGACCCTTAGTCCATCAATCAATGTTTATC
The DNA here is from genome assembly GCF_949606895.1 of Notothenia rossii. Classification (NCBI taxonomy): domain Eukaryota; kingdom Metazoa; phylum Chordata; class Actinopteri; order Perciformes; family Nototheniidae; genus Notothenia; species Notothenia rossii. The sequence continues at coordinate 92,076,215 of NC_136903.1, read as the reverse complement.
TCTATAGCCCAAGATCACCAATGTTACATGTGTCTCAGTGGACTTCACAGTCTGTACAGAGTATCAGTACGACCCCCTCTGTCCTCGGACCCTCACATCGGACAAGGAGAACCTTCCAGAGAAACCCCTCAGTCAATGGGAACAATGTTATAAACCTGGATGAGAGGAACAGAGGAGGACCCCTCTCTCAGGGCGGACAGACTGCAATAGGTGCCGTGTGTAAATTAAAAAGACAACACATTTACAGCGTAGTCCAGATGCTTCATAATGCATGTGTCTATAATAAGAAGACGAATCCTGTGGGAGCCGTCAAAAGGCAAAAGTATAAAGTCAACTTTATTGTCTTTCTTTCCGTTAAGCCCGCATCACACTGTCCCGAAATGGAGACCCGATGGACACACGATTAAGGAAATTGTTCAAATTCGGCTCTGATCGTAACAACATGGGGCCGTTGGTGAGGGCATCTGAAGCCATCGTATGACCGCCGGTGGAGTTTCTCAGGCTCCGGCAGCAACTTCGGGAGCGGTGGCAAAATCTTTGGCATGTCAAAGATGGTTTCAGATGCCCTCACGAATGTCCCGATGTTGCTACGATCAGAGCCGAATTTGAACATTTCCTTTATCGTGTGTCCATCTGGTTGTTTTATTGCACAACAAAATCATGTAAACATATGATGTAAATAACCCAATTTGTGTTCTGTGAAACTAAAAAGGATACAATATATTATTTTGAAGGCGAGTTGACAGGAAGTTGTTGTTGCTATGGAAACAACATGACGGAGAAAACGTAATATCTTCTACATATAAAGACGGAGAAAGTAAAGAACAAAGTCTGAACATATCAGAACAGTATCAAAATACTTTAACATAATTGTTTGTGTTACTTTCGTTGCAGTTGTATTTCTTAAATGTAAATGTTGCCTTTGTGTGGTTCGGGGCCATCTTCGTGCGAAATTCACAATTCCATATTCGTGTGTCCATCGGGTGACAGGGTGTGTACAGACAGAGAGATCGAAATACCGTTTCCAGTCAACAGTTATTATATACAAAATTCAGATTTTTTTCCAAATATTCCGAATATTTTCCAAAATATTCAGATTTTTTCTGAAAAAATCAACATTTCTGATTTTTTGGGAGAAAATCGCTAATTCTGACTTAAAAGAGAAAGATTCTGACATTTATCTGAAAATATTAAAATTCAGATTTTTTCCTAAAAATACCGACTTTCTTAATAAATATTCAGAATATTTTCCAAATATTCAGATTTTTTTCTGAAAATCTCAAATTCTGATTTTTTTTTGGAAAAGTCAAAATTCTGACCTTTTCCTGAAAGTCTAAAAATATCTGACTGTCTTCTGAAAATATCAAAATTTAGACTTTTCTGAACATCCAATCATTAAACCGTAAACCCACCTTTCTCTTTCTTTACCTCCTGAAATGTAAACCCTTATATCTCTGTTAAACACAAGACTACAAATACAGAGTAAAGACGATGCGTTTTAAATGATCATCTGACATGACGCAACATGTCGCAGCATCACTTCACTTTGGTTTAAAGAATGAGAAGTATCAGGTCCAGATTTATTTAAACTTCTGGATGATTTGTTGATTCAATTCAAGCACAAAGCTACAGAGTAGAAATGGCAATGAAATGTTTCTGACCTGAGCTCCTCCAACAATGCAACATGTATAAGAAAATACAAAAAACCCAAATAAATAATAGTGAAAGAAGTCGATATACATGTTAGTAGAATATGATATGTACAAGGACAGATACTGAAATGAAATCCTGAACATTAAGACTAAATTAAATACGGTTTATTGCGGTGATAACTATGCTGCAGGTTGTATAAGAAGTAGGGCTGTCAAACGATTACAGTTTTTAATCAGATTAATCACAGCTTAAAAATTAATTAATCAGATTAATCACCATTCGAACTATGTCTGAAATATGCCAATTTGTTTATGTATATTGTTGTGGGAATGGAAAGATAAATGAAAGAAGGCGGATATATCCATTTAACACACAGTATGTTTATTATAACATTGTTCTGTGTGTCAGAATGAAAGAGAGCCCACACACCTATCACTCATCAAACCGGGGAACTTATTTCATTACGTGTTCATTTCTATCAACACGTAATGTTGTATCGATGTATAAAGAGATGTACTACAGTAAAAGTATTCTCCGTCAGGACTTCCTGCAACAACACGACGCCGTTATCTTGATTCTGATTGGCCAGAAAACATTATCAAAGATGTTCTATTGAGAAGACGATCACTACGTGACAAAAGTTTTGAAAACCGTTTCTAGTCTTCGGTATTTCCAGACAAGTGGCTACTGAAATCAATCTGACTAACTGCTGTCTGTGTGATTTACTCCGCGCGAGTTGGCGGACTTTATTTTGCTTACTTTAACATCATTTTTCATGGTGGGGGCTAAGGTGGGGCTAAGGTGGGGCTAAGACATTTCTTGGTATGGCTGTAGCCTACCCCAGCGCTGCCACTGGTGGGATGTATGGGGCGGGCCATTCTGCACATGCGTTAAATATTTTGACGCAATTAATTGAAAAAATTAATTACCGCCGTTAACGCGATAATTTTGACAGCATTAATAATAATATAAATCCTTCCTCTTCATCACTTTGAGCGTCTGTCAAATCTTCTCCCTGTGTGTTATTACCTGATCTGACATTACTGCTCAGAACTCCTGTCAGACCTCTCCTCCCCCCACGTATATAACAGAAGGGATGTGTGTGTGTGTGTGTGTGTGTGTGTGTGTGTGTGTGTGTGTGTGTGTGTGTGTGTGTGTGTGTGTGTGTGTGTGTGTGTGTGTGTGTGTGTGTGTGTGTGTGTGTGTGTGTGTGTGTGTGTGTGTGTGTGTGTGTGTGTGTGTGTGTGTGTGTGTGTGTGTGTGTGCAGACCACAGGTGCTCAGGTGCAGGTAGCAGGGGATCTCCTCCCTAACTCCACAGAGAGGGAGGTCACGATATCTGGGAACCAGGAAGCCATCATCCAGTGTGTGAAGCTCATCTGCACCGTCATCCTGGAGGTAAGAGAGTGTGTGTGTGTGTGTGTGTGTGTGTGTGTGTG
>NC_136903.1:92055503-92072924 GCF_949606895.1 Notothenia rossii | reverse complement strand
TGCCTCTACTTTAAAGAGTCCTCTCCTGTTGATGTTCAGATGTATATCAGTATGTAGTGCCTCTACTTTAAAGAGTCCTCTCCTCTTGATGTTCAGATGTATATCAGTATGTAGTGCTCTACTTTAAAGAGTCCTCTCCTGTTGATGTTCAGGTGTATATCAGTATGTAGTGTCTCTACTTTAAAGAGTCCTCTCCTGCTGATGTTCAGGTGTATATCAGTATGTAGTGTCTCTACTTTAAAGAGTCCTCTCCTGCTGATGTTCAGGTGTATATCAGTATGTAGTGTCTCTACTTTAAAGAGTCCTCTCCTGCTGATGTTCAGGTGTATATCAGTATGTAGTGTCTCTACTTTAAAGAGTTCTCTCCTGCTGATGTTCAGGTGTATATCAGTATGTAGTGTCTCTACTTTAAAGAGTTCTCTCCTGCTGATGTTCAGCTGTATATCAGTATGTACTGTCTCTACTTAAAGAGTCCTCTCCTGCTGATGTTCAGGTGTATATCAGTATGTAGTGTCTCTACTTTAAAGAGTCCTCTCCTGCTGATGTTCAGCTGTATATCAGTATGTAGTGTCTCTACTTTAAAGAGTCCTCCCCTGCTGATGTTCAGGTGTATATCAGTATGTAGTGTCTCTACTTTAAAGAGTCCCTCTCCTGCTGATGTTCAGGTGTATATCAGTATGTAGTGTCTCTACTTTAAAGAGTCCTCTCCTGCTGATGTTCAGGTGTATATCAGTATGTAGTGTCTCTACTTTAAAGAGTTCTCTCCTGCTGATGTTCAGGTGTATATCAGTATGTAGTGTCTCTACTTTAAAGAGTTCTCTCCTGCTGATGTTCAGCTGTATATCAGTATGTACTGTCTCTACTTTAAAGAGTCCTCTCCTGCTGATGTTCAGGTGTATATCAGTATGTAGTGTCTCTACTTTAAAGAGTCCTCTCCTGCTGATGTTCAGCTGTATATCAGTATTTAGTGTCTCTACTTTAAAGAGTCCTCTCCTGCTGATGTTCAGGTGTATATCAGTATGTAGTGTCTCTACTTTAAAGAGTCCTCTCCTGCTGATGTTCAGGTGTATATCAGTATGTAGTGTCTCTACTTTAAAGAGTCCTCTCCTGCTGATGTATGGAGCATCTGAAGTCAGTTTCTGTGCAGGCAGAGAAGTCGTTCACAGCTGAGAGCCCATGTGATGGACGTGGTGATGAACTAAAGGTCATATCGCTGACCTTTAGTTCATCAAACAGCCTTGGCAGTCATTAGTAGCGTATCCAGACTCTGGATCATTTGGATTCTCTCTTGGTACCATATTTAAAGTCAAATATACCGTGAAACAAGATCTTGGTCGTATCGCCAAGAAACACACACTTGATCACAATTAAACACAATAGCAAAGAGCAGCGGGGGCTAAGACCAAGTGTGTGTGTGTGTGTGTGTGTGTGTGTGTGTGTGTGTGTGTGTGTGTGTGTGTGTGTGTGTGTGTGTGTGTGTGTGTGTGTGTGTGATTCAGTGAGCAGCTTAATGACATCCTGTAGCTCACAGTGAGAGATTTAACTACAGCCCTGTCTCTCTCCTTCAGTAAACCTTCCCAAATTACAAGGGTGACGGGGAATCGCCCAAAAATAGCCCCCGATCCATCCTCTTCCTCTTCTTCCTCATCTTCCTCCTCGTGCTTTAAGCTGATTTTCCTTAAAGCTGTGCAGAGTCCTCTGAAGATCTCCAGAGCAGTCGGCCCTGCAGAAGCTGTGAAATCAGAGGATCGTTAAACACTGCTAACAGCTAACGCTAACAGCTAACAGCTAACAGCTAACGCTAACAGCTAACAGCTAACGCTAACAGCTAACGTGAACTAGCTTTACTCGCCTGATTTGAACATGGATTTGTTGTTTAAGATGTAGCTGTTTAGCTAAAGTCGCACGTACATGCAAACTGTTTTTCTCCTGTATCTGAATTACATCTATCTTTATATATTACATTATTTATGTCATGCATGCTCCACGTTCGATACGCAGATAAGAGCGAGGGTCAAAACTCTGTCGCGGATTCTCTCTCCACTGCGCTCCCCTCTGATCTTTTTCATCCTCTTCTGACCTAAATCTGTGCTTTACTCACTTTCTTCCCCCTCTTCCTCCTCCTCTTCCTCTTCATCCTTCTCTCAGTATATAGTGCAGTCTCTGCTCTCTTTATTATCTCCTCTCGCTGCACCACAAACATTCCTCTGCCTGCAAGTCATCCGGACAAAAAGCACCGATATAGAAGTGGGCTGCAGCCGGCTATTCCTGGAAAGAGCTGTGTGTGTGTGTGTGTGTGTGTGTGTGTGTTCTATAGGAGACAAAGTGCCAGCTGATAATACCCAGGTCACGACCGTCTGAGTGAATCCTCCTCTAGCCTCCGTTCGACCCCTCACAAATTGAACCGGCTTCACGTGTTAACGACAACCGTCATTTTGATCATATTTATATGTAAGGTGTAATCTCAAAAAGACATCTTGGAGAGAGAGTTTGACGTCTATCAAACATGGACCATGTATAAAGAAAATGTAAAATAAACAAAATCAATTTAATTAAGATACAGGAAAAACACGGCATGCTTGTTTGTAAAGCTTTTGCTCAGCAGTTACACCGTGAACAAACTCCGTGTTGAGATCATGGAGTAAAGCTCTAGTTAATGTTAGCTGTTCACTGTCAGCCCAGTCTCACGGCATTTCGTCTTATAGTCACGAAAGTAATGTCATCTATTGATTCGTGTTCACCAACACTATTTTCAAAAAAAAATTGTGTCACACAGAACGATTTAAAAAGCGATGTTTCTATTGGTTGGATGTTTCGTGCCTGCAGCACGTCTTTCTGTCCGGTCGGGTCTTGGAAGACCGGAAGCTGTGGGGTTTGTCACGGTTTGTGAAACAAGCAGGACCCAAATGCAGATACAAACTGAAACTTCCTTTATTTCAAGGCTATGAGATATATATACAATGACAAACAGAACACTCACCGCAGAACTAGTCAGGGAACAAGACGAACCGACCGAGACAGACAGACAACCCAGAACTTAAATACACACCAGACTCAATCACACAACAAGACACAGGTGAGGAGGGAGGAGGAAACACAGGGGCCCAGGTGAACATAATCAGACCATTAGACACACCAGGGAAACTAATGACAAGAGGAACACACAGGGGAAAGGACCAGACAATAACCCAAAGGAAAACATGACATGGAAAACAGCAAAAACACCCAAACCTACAAAACTATAATCGTGACATAACCCCCCCCTCAAGGGACGGATTCCAGACGTCCCAAAAAAACAAAATCCAGCAGGGTGGGTGTAGGGGGTCTGGAGGACGGGTCTCGGGCGGACGGCCCGGGGGCAAGGCAGAGTTCAAAAAGGGGAACTCGGGCGGACGGCCCGGGGGCAAGGCAGAGTCCGAGGAGGGGTGAAGACCAGACAGCTCCGGAGGCCGGTCAGGAGCCGGTGTCGGCAAGATCCCCCATGGAAGAGGACACAGGACCGGCAGGACCCCCGGCAGGAGAGCAGTCGGCAGAATCCCCAACGCAACAGGACATGGAGTTGGCAGGACCCCCAGCGGAAGAGTAGTCGGCGGGACCTCCAACGTGGCAAGACATGGAGTTGGCAGGACCCCCGGCAGAAGGGCAGTCTGCGGGACCTCCAACGGCACAGGACATGGGGTTGGCAGGACCCTCGGCAGAAGAGTAGTCTGCGGAACCTCCAACGGCACAGGACATGGGGTTGGCAGGACCCTCGGCAGAAGAGTAGTCTGCGGGACCTCCAACGGCACAGGACATGGGGTTGGCAGGACCCCCGGCAGAAGAGCAGTCTGCGGGACCTCCAACTTGACAAGACATGGAGTTGGCAGGACCCCCGGCAGAAGAGTAGTCTGCGGGACCTCCAACGGCACAGGACATGGGGTTGGCAGGACCCCCGGCAGAAAGGCAGTCTGCGGGACCTCCAACGACACTTGAGTGGGTTGGTTCGCCAACAGAACCCGGGGAGCTGGCGTCGGACGGACAGCCAACAGGAGACGAGGTGCTGAGTCGGCCGGTATGCTGACAGGACATGGGGAGCTGGCGTCGGCCGATGAGTCAGCAGGTGACGAGGAGCCGGAGTCGGGACCATGGTTACTGGAGCCGGCACTGAAGCCGGGAACATGGCTGTAAGGTCCGGTTCTGGGGCCGGCAACATGGCTGTAAGGTCCGGTTCTGGACCCGGAAACATGGCTGTAAGGTCCGGTTCTGGAGCCGGCAACATGGCTGTAAGGTCCGGTTCTGGACCCGGAAACATGGCTGTAAGGTCCGGTTCTGGGGCCGGCAACATGGCTGTAAGGTCCGGTTCTGGACCCGGAAACATGGCTGTAAGGTCCGGTTCTGGAGCCGGCAACATGGCTCTAAGGTCCGGTTCTGGAGCCGGCAACATTGCTGTAAGGTCCGGTTCTGGGGCCGGAAACATGGCTGTAAGGTCCGGTTCTGGGGCCGGAAACATGGCTGTAAGGTCCGGTTCTGGGGCCGGCAACATGGCTGTAAGGTCCGGTTCTGGAGCCGGCAACATGGCTGTAAGGTCCGGTTCTGGAGCCGGCAACATGGCTGTAAGGTCCGGTTCTGGACCCGGAAACATGGCTGTAAGGTCCGGTTCTGGAGCCGGCAACATGGCTGTAAGGTCCGGTTCTGGAGCCGGCAACATGGCTGTAAGGTCCAGTTCTGGACCCGGAAACATGGCTGTAAGGTCCGGTTCTGGAGCCGGCAACATGGCTGTAAGGTCCGGTTCTGGAACCGGCAACATGGCTGTAAGGTCCGGTTCTGGAGCCGGCAACATGGCTGTAAGGTCCGGTTCTGGGGCCGGCAACATGGCTGTAAGGTCCGGTTCTGGACCCGGAAACATGGCTGTAAGGTCCGGTTCTGGAGCCGGCAACATGGCTGTAAGGTCCGGTTCTGGAGCCGGCAACATGGCTGTAAGGTCCGGTTCTGGAGCCGGCAACATTGCTGTAAGGTCCGGTTCTGGGGCCGGAAACATGGCTGTAAGGTCCGGTTCTGGGGCCGGAAACATGGCTGTAAGGTCCGGTTCTGGAGCCGGCAGCATGGCTGTAAGGTCCGGTTCTGGGGCCGGAACCATGGCTCTTGGGGGTTGAGCTGCTAGCTTGGCCTTGCGACTCCTCCTCTTAGCAGCCGCCTGAATACTCCGTGGACCTCCCTAAGCCAGACGAGTTCCAGAACATGACTCCTGGACAGGAGCAGGAACTGGGGCAGAAGCATGGGCTGACTGCAGACGGAAACCACCGAGGCGTATGGTGCCAGGTTGGGAATTGGGAGGCCGGGAGCTAGCATGCCTGGGGCTAGCAGGCCGGGAATCACACACAGGGAGGATCTTTGAAATCCAGCCAGGTAAGAACTTCACCATACCTGGTTTCTCCCTAGCCATCTGGCGCGCCTCCGACAACACAGCCTCCCGCTGCTGAACTCCGGGTGCTCTCTTCCATCTATCCGAGCAGTTAGCCAAAAAAAAGGAAACATTTAATAATTCCGACTCGAACGGATCTGCTGGGCCCATTTCTTGGTCGGTTCGTACTGTCACGGTTTGTGCAACAAGCAGGACCCAAATGCAGATTTAAACTGAAACTTCCTTTATTTCAAGGCTATGAGATATATATATGTACAATGACACCACAGAACTAGTCAGGGAACCAGACGAACCGACCAAGACAGACAGACAACCCAGAACTTAAATACACACAAGACTCAATCACACAACAAGACACAGGTGAGGAGGGAGGAGGAAACACAGGGGCCCAGGTGAACATAATCAGATCATTAGACACACCAGGGAAACTAATGACAAGAGGAACACACAGGGGAAAGGACCAGACAATAACCCAAAGGGAAACATGACATGGAAAACAGCAAAAACACCCAAACCTACAAAACTATAAACGTGACATAACATGAGAATCGTGACAGGGTTCATAAAAACATGTTCTTACTCAATATCTCACCCCGAGCCTAACACTATCCCTTTATTTTAAATTGTATAATGAGTTTGTTTTCCTTCTACTTTGTTATTATTTGATGCAGGCACAAAACAATAGAAAACATTGCTTTCTAAAATCGTTCTGTTTCTGAATACTGAAATCAGCATTTTTTATTTTTCCTACTAATTTGTTACTATTTATTGGGTAGTGTTCGTCTAATGGAGAGTGAGGTGGGCTGAAGATCGGAAGGAGTGAGTTCAAACCCCACCTGGAACACCACCACTAGTGAGCCCTTGAGTAAGGCCCTTAGCCCTCAGTTACTCCAGGGAGAATGTCCCTGTAATCGGTCATTGGAAGTCGCTTTGGATAAAAACGTCAGCTAAAGGAAATGTAATGCAATGATTATATATAATTATAACACGAAACGTCGTGAGACTGTGTTATAACTGTTAGCTGTTAGCTGTTAGCTGTTAGCTGTTAGCAGCCAGTGAGCATCACCAACCTGCTTGGCAAAGTAACGGAGATAACACCTAAAGCTAACAGTTAGGATCCGTTATGGCTCCATTCAGTTAAATAAGTATTGGATGAAGGTTATTATAGTGTTGTTGTACCGTGTAGTTTTGAGAGGGAAACATATACAACTAAAGGAGATGTTTTCACAGATATACATGTTGTTTTGTTTCTCACTGTGGTATTGAATTTGTTGACGGGAATCGGGGAATTTCACTGGTATAGGGAATGGGAACGGCAAGACGGCCATCTTTGGAGGATACTAGCAACTATATTTTATTCTTTTAAACTAACAGGGAGACGTAGAAACATCAGCAAGAGACGCCGAGTGTGTTGAACTACAGAAACACACACACTGGGAATATGATTTAAAACAGGAAATATGGCGGCACATACACCGGCTAATTATGCATGTTATGCCGACATTTTGTTAGCACTCAGTTAGCTTAGCATTAGCTGTCTCACGTCTGTCCGGATGATTCTAGAGTCAGTACACCTGTGGATCTGAAGGTCCTGTACCCATGGTAATAACATAGTCTTTTTTGGGGAATGAGGGCAAAAAAACACCGTATGTTGTTCATTTGAACGTAGCTGAAAATAATTTAAAACGGTAGAGCGACTGTAAATCTGGAGGTGGAGCTCCTGCTGTCGACATGTCACTGTGTCCTTCAATCAGTGTGTGTGTGTGTGTGTGTGTGTGTGTGTGTGTGTGTGTGTGTGTGTGTGTGTGTGTGTGTGTGTGTGTGTGTGTGTGTGTGTGTGTGTGTGTGTGTGTGTGTGTGTGTGTGTGTGTGTGTGTGTGTGTGTGCGTGCGTGTGTCTCTCTCTCTCATGTGTGTGTGTGTGTGTGTGTGTCTCTCTCTCGTGTGTGTGTGTGTGTGTGTGTGTGTGTGTGTGTGTGTGTGTGTGTGTGTGTGTGTGTGTGTGTGTGTGTGTGTGTGTGTGTGTGTGTGTGTGTGTGTGTGTCTCTCTCTCTCTCATGTGTGTGTGTGTGTGTGTGTGTGTGTGTGTGTGTGTGTGTGTGTGTGTGTGTGTGTGTGTGTGTGTGTGTGTGTGTGTGTGTGTCTCTCTCTCGTGTGTGTGTGTGTGTGTGTGTGTGTGTGTGTGTGTGTGTGTGTGTGTGTGTGTGTGTGTGTGTGTGTGTGGGTGTGGGTGTGTGTGTGTGTGTGTGTGTGTGTGTGTGTGTGTGTGTGTGTCTCTCTCTCTCGTGTGTGTGTGTGTGTGTGTGTGTGTGTGTGTGTGTGTGTGTGTGTGTGTGTGTGTGTGTGTGTGTGTGTGTGTGTGTGTGTGTGTGTGTGTCTCTCTCTCTCTCGTGTGTGTGTGTGTGTGTGTGTGTGTGTGTGTGTGTGTGTGTGTCTGTGTGTGTCTGTGGTGTGTGTGTGTGTGTGTGTGTGTGTGTGTGTGTGTGTGTGTGTGTGTGTGTGTGTGTGTGTGTGTGTCTCTCTCTCATGTGTGTGTGTGTGTGTGTGTGTGTGTGTGTGTGTGTGTGTGTGTGTGTGTCTGTGTGTGTGTGTGTCTCTCTCTCGTGTGTGTGTGTGTGTGTGTGTGTGTGTGTGTGTGTGTGTGTGTGTGTGTGTGTGTGTGTATGTGTCTGTGTGTGTGTGTGTTGTGTGTGTGTGTGTGTGTGTGTGTGTGTGTGTGTGTGTGTGTGTGTGTGTGTGTGTGTGTGTGTGTGTGTGTGTGTGTGTGTGTGTGTGTGTGTGACTGATTCCCCACCTGCTCCATGTAATAGACATCACCCTGACCTTTGACCTCACTCAGGGTTATCGTTGTAACCTGAAACCAACGAGAGCAGTGGAAGATATTGTTTGAATAATCATTATTTCAGTTGTTTTTTTCATATCAACAAATGTCCTCAAAATGTGATTTTTTTTTCTCCAAACAATCTGTTATTATTATTACTATTAAATCGTATTATTTATATTTATTTATTACATTTGTTTTGTTATTACTATTCAATCTTCCTTAGCTTTCCATATTTTAGTGGTTGCCTGAATATTTGTATGCGTAAATAAAATAAATCTCCACTAAACCTATTTAAAAGTATTTAACATCCTACACACCTCCTTGTTTCTAAAAGAGAACTAAGATAATAAAGACAGAATGTTCATCTTCACTGGAGGGGAATGCACCTTGACACGGAGACGGCCTGCCAACAGCTGTTTGCCTTTTTAAGAAAATCCTAACGAGACATATTTACGGTCTGCTCCGACAGCGGGTCTATTGTTAAAGAGACTCTGCTGCTGGACCAGATTAGCACAAAGAAAGCTCAGAGTCACACCTGTTGGTGTTTACTGAGAGACACACTGACGGGCGACAGGGGGACGGATGGAGGGAATAAACTTTGTATAAGTGGCAGAGGTGAAAGAAGTACCCAGATCCTCTCCTGGAGTAAAAGTAGTTGGTTCGTTACGAGTAAAAGTCCTTTATTGAAATCATGATCCTCACCGTCTTCCCCTCCTCCTAAAACCCTGAAAGGAGTCAACATTTTAAGTCCTTACATTTGGGAATGAGTCGGCATTATGAGTTTCAAAACCTCAAAATGAATCAGCTTTCTTAGTCCCTAAAGGCGGGGATGAGTCCGCACTATGAGTCTTAACGCTCGGTAAAAGAGTCAGCATGAAACCTGGGAACAAGTGGGAATCAGAAGTCCCTCAACTCAGAATTATTTCTGCATTATGAGTCAACATGTTGTCACTTCCTATCCCCTGGCCCCTTTCTGAATGTGTTTTTCGTAGTTAGCCAGAAGAAAGGTCTTAAAATGCTTTGTTTCAAGTAAAAGTTCTTAATTGAAATCCTTATCCTCTCTGTGTCTTCCTCCTCGCAGCTGATTGGCTCAATCATCGGTCGTCAGGGCTCTAAGATTAACGAGATCCGGCAGGTGTCGGGCGCTCAGATCAAAATCGGCAGTCAGATCGACGGCAGCAGCGAGCGTCACGTCACCATCACCGGCACGGCCATCGCCATCAACCTGGCTCAGTACCTGATCACTTCCTGGTGAGTATCCCCACTGAAGGGAAGTGTGTGTAAACAACAACAACAACAACGGCTAATGTTACTTTAAAGACCTAAAGAGATGAGTCCTCAAACCCGGTCAAAGTGTCAACATTAAGAGTCCTAAAACCAAGAAATTATTCTTCATTTTTGATTTCTACAACTCAGAAGTTGGTCAGTATTATGAGTCTAAAAAAGCCCAAAATGAATCAGCTTTATTCGTCCCAAAACCCGGTCAACGTGTCAGCAGTAAACCTGGACATAGGTCAGCATTATAACACCTAACACCCAAAAATATATGATTATCATTAGTCTTAAAAAATAGTAAAAGACTCAGCATTAAAACTTTAATTGAGTTTGAAATTCTGAGTCAGCATCATGAGTCCTAAAGCTCAGGTGTGAGTCAGCATCATGAGTCCTAAAGCTCAGGTGTGAGTCAGCATCATGAGTCCTAAAGCTCAGGTGTGAGTCAGCATCATGAGTCCTAAAGCTCAGGTGTGAGTCAGCATCATGAGTCCTAAAGCTCAGGTGTGAGTCGGCATCATGAGTCCTAAAGCTCAGGCGTGAGTCAGCATCATGAGTCCTAAAGCTCAGGTGTGAGTCAGCATCATGAGTCCTAAAGCTCAGGTGTGAGTCAGCATCATGAGTCCTAAAGCTCAGGTGTGAGTCAGCATCATGAGTCCTAAAGCTCAGGCGTGAGTCAGCATCATGAGTCCTAAAGCTCAGGTGTGAGTCAGCATCATGAGTCCTAAAGCTCAGGTGTGAGTCAGCATCATGAGTCCTAAAGCTCAGGCGTGAGTCAGCATCATGAGTCCTAAAGCTCAGGTGTGAGTCAGCATCATGAGTCCTAAAGCTCAGGTGTGAGTCAGCATCATGAGTCCTAAAGCTCAGGTGTGAGTCAGCATCATGAGTCCTAAAGCTCAGGTGTGAGTCAGCATCATGAGTCCTAAAGCTCAGGTGTGAGTCAGCATCATGAGTCCTAAAGCTCAGGTGTGAGTCAGCATCATGAGTCCTAAAGCTCAGGTGTGAGTCAGCATCATGAGTCCTAAAGCTCAGGTGTGAGTCAGCATCATGAGTCCTAAAGCTCAGGTGTGAGTCAGCATCATGAGTCCTAAAGCTCAGGTGTGAGTCAGCATCATGAGTCCTAAAGCTCAGGCGTGAGTCAGCATCATGAGTCCTAAAGCTCAGGTGTGAGTCAGCATCATGAGTCCTAAAGCTCAGGTGTGAGTCAGCATCATGAGTCCTAAAGCTCAGGTGTGAGTCAGCATCATGAGTCCTAAAGCTCAGGTGTGAGTCAGCATCATGAGTCCTAAAGCTCAGGTGTGAGTCAACATCATGAGTCCTAAAGCTCAGGTGTCAGTCAGCATCATGAGTCCTAAAGCTCAGGTGTGAGTCAGCATCATGAATCCTAAAGCTCAGGTGTCAGTCAGCATCATGAGTCCTAAAGCTCAGGTGTGAGTCAGCATCATGAGTCCTAAAGCTCAGGTGTGAGTCAGCATCATGAGTCCTAAAGCTCAGGTGTGAGTCAGCATCATGAGTCCTAAAGCTCAGGTGTGAGTCAGCATCATGAGTCCTAAAGCTCAGGTGTGAGTCAGCATCATGAGTCCTAAAGCTCAGGTGTGAGTCAGCATCATGAGTCCTAAAGCTCAGGTGTCAGTCAGCATCATGAGTCCTAAAGCTCAGGTGTGAGTCAGCATCATGAGTCCTAAAGCTCAGGTGTGAGTCAACATCATGAGTCCTAAAGCTCAGGTGTGAGTCAGCATCATGAGTCCTAAAGCTTAGGTGTGAGTCAGCATCATGAGTCCTAAAGCTCAGGTGTGAGTCAGCATCATGAGTCCTAAAGCTCAGGTGTGAGTCAGCATCATGAGTCCTAAAGCTCAGGTGTGAGTCAGCATCATGAGTCCTAAAGCTCAGGTGTGAGTCAGCATCATGAGTCCTAAAGCTCAGGTGTGAGTCAGCATCATGAGTCCTAAAGCTCAGGTGTGAGTCAGCATCATGAGTCCTAAAGCTCAGGTGTGAGTCAGCATCATGAGTCCTAAAGCTCAGGTGTGAGTCAGCATCATGAGTCCTAAAGCTCAGGTGTGAGTCAGCATCATGAGTCCTAAAGCTCAGGTGTGAGTCAGCATCATGAGTCCTAAAGCTCAGGTGTCAGTCAGCATCATGAGTCCTAAAGCTCAGGTGTGAGTCAGCATCATGAGTCCTAAAGCTCAGGTGTGAGTAAGCATCATGAGTCCTAAAGCTCAGGTGTGAGTCAGCATCATGAGTCCTAAAGCTCAGGTGTGAGTCAGCATCATGAGTCCTAAAGCTCAGGTGTGAGTCAGCATCATGAGTCCTAAAGCTCAGGTGTCAGTCAGCATCATGAGTCATAAAGCTCAGGTGTGAGTCAGCATCATGAGTCCTAAAGCTCAGGTGTGAGTCAGCATCATGAGTCCTAAAGCTCAGGTGTGAGTCAGCATCATGAGTCCTAAAGCTCAGGTGTGAGTCAGCATCATGAGTCCTAAAGCTCAGGTGTGAGTCAGCATCATGAGTCCTAAAGCTCAGGTGTGAGTCAGCATCATGAGTCCTAAAGCTCAGGTGTGAGTCAGCATCATGAGTCCTAAAGCTCAGGTGTGAGTCAGCATCATGAGTCCTAAAGCTCAGGTGTGAGTCAGCATCATGAGTCCTAAAGCTCAGGTGTGAGTCAGCATCATGAGTCCTAAAGCTCAGGCGTGGCTTATTGTTATGAAGGTGCATTGTGACTCTCTGATGGTATACATTTCATTATTGTCTGAACGTGTTTGACGTGCCAGCACAACAGGCCGTTTTCACACAGTAGGAGAATCTCTCCTTAACAAATCTCACTTTTAACTTTATTGTAGATCCAGTGGTGAAGCATCACACCTTTCTCCGCAGGGCAAGCTTCAAACATAGAACAACTTCAGGATGCGTAACATGACAACTATTTACACGATAAAGAGAAATGAAGCGCTGCAGAAGTTAATCTCTCCGTCGTGCTGTTTTCTAATCAGATCCCAAACATGAGAGACTTATACAAAGCACCTTCATGAATATGCAAATTCCTGATTAGATTCTGGATGAAATTGATATTTCACTCAAAACTCCCACTGCCACTGACAGCAGGGACAATAGACACACACACACACACACACACACACACACACACACACACACACACACACACACACACACACACACACACACACACACACACACTGCAGATGGGTCAATCTCATTCATACTGAAATGTCAGGTCAGAGGAGGTGAGACACGGGTTTTCCCAGTCAGTCACCACACAGATGAGACTTCCTGCCAAACATTATTCTACCCTCTCTCTGGGGATTTAGAAAAGGTGTGTGGCTTTGCTCTTTGTCATGTTCCAGATGTCTCAGTCCTACCACAGAGACTTCTCTTGTCCACATTGTTTTATTTATATAACTGTACAAGGTGCAAGAGGTACAAATGCAATTCTAGTTCTACGTCTCGCTCTCTGGAGGAGATCGGTGTTTGCTTCATTCTTCTGCTCTGATGTCAACAAGACTCTTTATTTGTGTGCATTAAGGGAGCATGTGAGACACACACAGAGGAAGAAAGGGAACTACAGCCTCACTTTCACTTGGACACAAAACAGAAATATTGAAGTTGGTACCCATAAGATCCTTAGTGTTTCTTTAGGTTTGGAGATTTAAATACTCAGAGTAGTTCTAAACAAATATTATATCAGAAGCTAAAATATACAAAAACAAACCAAAAGAATGTTCGTTAGCATTCAATTACGACCAGGGGCCTCTGGCTAAGACTCACCAGAGCTGTTGGTAATTTTGGTGAAAAGTTACTATTGACATCTATTATGTTCAGAATATGAAAACCCCAGTATAATGAACAGGTCATGTTACATAAAAAGATGCTAACTTGGTTTCTTATTGCCTGTGTTTTAATGGCCCATTGTACGATAGCCCACAGTTGCGATGACCAATATCTACAATCGCCCACGTTACAATGGCCCGTTGTTACGATGACCCGTTGTTACGATGGCCCCTGTTACAATGGCCCGTTGTTATGATGACCCGTTGTTACGATGGCCCGTTGTTACGATGGACCACGTTACGATGGCCCATGTTATGATGGCCCATTGTTATGATGACCCGTTGTTACGATGGCCCATGTTACAATGGACCACGTTACGATGGCCCATGTTATGATGGCCCATTGTTATGATGACCCGTTGTTACGATGGCCCATGTTACAATGGAACACGTTACGATGGCCCGTTGTTACGATGGCCCATTGTTACGATGACCCATGTTACGATGGCCCGTTGTTACGATGGCCCGTTGTTACGATGGCCCATGTTACGATGGCCCGTTGTTACGATGGCCCATGTTACGATTGCCCGTTGTTACGATGGCCCATGTTATGATGGCCCGTTGTTACGATGGACAACGTTACGATGGCCCATGTTACATTGGACCCTAGTTACGATGGACCGTTGCTACGATGGCCAATTGTTACAATGGCCAATTTGTACGATGGACCGTAGTTAAGATGGACCGTAGTTAAGATGGACCATAGTTAAGATGGACCGTAGTTACGATGGCCCACATTTACGATGGCCCATAGTGACGATGGCCCATGGTACGATGGCCCATAGTTACGATGGCCCACATTTACGATGGCCCATAGTGACCATGGCCCGTGTTACGATGGCCCACAGTTACCATGGCCCATAGTTAGCATGGCCCATAGTTACCATGGCCCATGGTACGATGGCCCATAGTTACCATGGCCAATGGTACGATGGACCATAGTTACGATGGCCCATGGTACGATGGCCCATAGTTACGATGGGCTGTTGTTAAGATGGACCATAGTTACGATGGCCCATAGTTACGATGGCCCATAGTTACGATGGCCCATGTCACGATGGACCATAATAACATTGGCCCACAGTTACGATCATTTTACGATGGCCCGTTGTTTCGATGGCCCATAGTGACGATGGCCCAATTTTCTTTGAGAGAATTGGTCTGCCAATCGGACCGTACCTGATTATTGTGGTTTTCAACAACATGGCGTCTTTGAATTGATATTTCCGCTCTCTAATTAATACCTTGTCTTTTTCCTGCTTCTATTTCCTGTTTTTTTGTCCTCTGACCAAGCGTCCATCCTAATATATATCTATAATGGTTTTGTCCCCTCCTCCCAAAGCCCCCTCCCAAGCCATCACCCCAACTTATACAGCACACCCCCCATCCGTACAGCGAACCCCCCTACAGTAATCTTTTGCAACCTCCAGCAAAACACACCGGTCTTATGATTTTCTCAAACTTCCTTTATTTCATTTTTTACTCTCCAAAGTATCCTTTTTGTTTTTACAATTTTTTTTAACATGTCTTTTATTTAACCCTCTAACCCTTCTCCATCCAAAACTCCCTTCCCCGTCTCCTCCTCCACCGCCATTCCTTCCCTTCCCTCCACCTCCTCTCTCCTCTTCCTCCTCTCTGCTCTCTCTCCTCTTTCCTTCTTCCTCTCCTCCTCCACCCTCCTTCCCTTCCCTCCACCTCCTCTCTCCTCTTCCTCCTCTCTGCTCTCTCTCCTCTTCTCTTCCTCCTCTCCTCCTCTACCCTCCTTCCCTTCCTTCCACCTCCTCCCTTCCTCCCTCCCTCCCTCCCACCTCCAGTTTAGAGACCGCCAAATCCACCGCCCAGTCCTCCTCCATGCCGTCACCCGTTGACCTGACCATGAGCTTCACCCAGCCTTCCTCCTCCTCCTCCTCCTCCTCTTCCTCCTCGTTGCCCCACGCTCAAATGCTGGGCGCCCCTTACGCCCTCCCCCTCTCCAGCCTCCTGGGAATGAAATCCTTCCCTTACCTGGCGCTCTCCAGCTCTCCAGGCCCCATGATGCCGGGCTCCATGATGCCGGGGTCCATGCAGCAGACGGCGGGTCCACTTCAGGCGGCGCTGGCCTCCTACACGGCTAAAATCCAGTCCTCGGCCAACGGGATGAAGAAGCCTGAGAGACAGAAGTTTGCACCGTACTGATGACGGACGGAGGGGGATTATGCATCTCATAGAGTCCTATTGTGATGTGTATGTTCCCCAAAGTCTTATGAGTTAGACTAGTTTATTTGTTTTGACTTTTTCTGTCTGATTGTTGTTTTACTCCAATTTTTCTG
This sequence comes from Notothenia rossii, assembly GCF_949606895.1. Taxonomy (NCBI): domain Eukaryota; kingdom Metazoa; phylum Chordata; class Actinopteri; order Perciformes; family Nototheniidae; genus Notothenia; species Notothenia rossii. The sequence goes on along the minus strand of NC_136903.1, from coordinate 92,057,280 downwards.
TAAAGCGACCTTGGGTCCCCTGAAAGGCGCTATATCAATTTAAGTTATTATTATTATTTCCTACACGGTGAAAATCCAGTCCTCGGCTAACAAGATGAGGAAGCCGGAGAGACAGAAGTTTCCACCGTACTGATGGCGGACGGAGGGGGATTATGCATCTCATAGAGTCCTATTGTGATGTTGACGACCCCAAAGTCTTATAAGTTAGTAGTTTATTTTGTTTGTCTGACTTTTTTTTTGTTTTACTCCTGTTGTTCTGTAAAGCGACCTTGGGTCCCCTGAAAGGCGCTATATCAATTCAAGATGTTATTATTATTTATTATTATGAAACTTTATTTAGCCCCTTGGGGAAAATTCAGGCGGCGCTGGCTTCCTACACGGCGAAAATCTCGTCCTCCGCCAACGGGATGAAGAAGCCGGAGAGACAAAAGCTTGCGCCGTACTGATGTTGCAGCTCATAGAGTCCTACTGTGAAAACCGGACATTTTGAGTACCCCAGAGTTTTACGTTAGAAATGTATAGGAGGGTCCCCAGAACATAGAAACTGCAGGATGCTAACTTGTTGGGCAATTTGCACATTTAGCATAGGTTGCATTAATCAAAAGCTGTCCGATCCAAATCATCCAGAATCCCTTAAAACTTCTAAATCAAAATCGGACGACAGAGAGTACAAATATGGCCACCTTTCTGGTTTAAACTGACATTTTTTATCCTGAAAATGTCAGAAATGGATTAAATCTGTCGTGTGCTGGGGGACCCTAATATACATTTCTATCATAAAACATTGGGGTACTCAACATGTCCGGGTTCACTATGAGCTGGCAGACAGAGTATTCTGGGAAATGAGGTTTTTAAAGATGGACGGGTACTTTGACTTTTTACTTCTCTTTCTTCCTCTGCCTATACACCTCTTACTTCTTTCTCAAAGATGACAGAGTGGGATCATTGGATTGGTTTTCAGATGTTGTGCGGAAATAAATATTACATTACGTTTCGTTTAGCTTACGCTTTTAAGCAAAGCTATTTAAGACAACTGCAATCAACCATGAATCCTGCAGATACTTTAAAATAGACCAAATCCTTTATAAGTGCATATTGAAATCAGAAGGTTCTTCTTTTGGCATTAAGGTTTTTCCCCAAACCTTATCCCTTTGGAGTGAGTATAAAAACCTTAAGAAAGAAGCGATGGAAACGCTGGTTGTAATTTGATATGTCGCTTAATCAGAAACTACAAAAAACTACTTGTGAATTCCTCCACAAGCACAGAAATAGTTTTATCTCTGCTGACGCTCTTTATCCTCGTCCTAGACTCTGTGACGGACAGACGCAGCAAAGGCTCATGGGTAATCAGAAATGCAACGGTTGTCAAATCTTCACGCTGATCCGTCTGCGCTCCACATGGGGAAAATAAATTAACAAATAAAAGATGAAGAAATAATCCCCGCCATCACTCGCGACCCTGAACTCATCTCAGATGTTTTTATGTGTGCAAAAGAAGACAATCCTGTACTTCAGATCACATGCGGCTACTTTACTTTATGTTATTGTTATTTATGCCTTCAGCTGCAAGTTATACAACTCTCAGGGTCTCCGGCTCCTCTCTGTGTCGTCAACGCAGCCATAACTCAGACCGCCGGATCACGATTTTTTATTTACATTGCAGATTATTTGAGGAAACTCATCTTCCTCCTTCAAAGCAGTCTCTGTGCAGTTTGCACCGTATTCAATCAGTGATGTAAAGTACATTTACTCAAGTACTCAAGTATCATTTTCAGGT
>NC_136903.1:91983003-92050503 GCF_949606895.1 Notothenia rossii | reverse complement strand
AATAAACAAGTTTAAATGATTTGTTGTGATCATATTCTAAAGATGTTTGGATTATGATTGCACTAGGTATTGATCCACTGATTGGGAATCAGAGGGTAACTTCTGAGAAGATGAGATGTTTCAGGTGAGTCCTCTTCTGTATTTCCTCCAGAGAGGCTGCACTGCCCCCCTGTGGTCAGAGAGAAGAACAACAAGGGGTTTAAATACTGAGGGAACGCACTTCATCAGGAGGATAACGGGTTTTTATTTGCAGGTACAGCACTTTGGCTCGACCACAAATCGTTTTTTAAAATGTGCTATATAAATAAAACATGATTTGATAAACCACTGGATAAATGAGAACGATCCCATACCTGGGGCTCGGTTACAATAACACACTGAATCGCTGGACCCTTTTACTGTGCTTTAGTATAATTTAGAGTGTTTACATTTAGTGTTACTCTTTTCTTCTACTCCACTACATTTATTAAACAGCTTTTAAACTAAATCTAAAAATGAAACTAGTGTAAGAACTCTTTAAGACACAGAAGAGTCAAATTATTTAAATATTACACAATTTATCTCCAATGTTTTCATTATAAATATATTTTTTTATGTAAACATTTTATTTTATCACGTTCTTGTTTCAATTTGTTTTTAATATATTTGTAGATGTTTTTTAAAATGTTGTATTTAAAGATATATATCTCTTTACTGTACGTAACTTATCAGGTTGTATGAATGACATATTTATGACATTTGTCATTATGTCATTTTATATTTATGTCATATCTGCCATTGTGATGAAGTCCAAGATAGTTTGTTCATCGGCAAAAAGTCCAAAATTGTATTTACATAGTCTTTATCTGCATCTGAATATCGTACTAAACGAACCAAATGTTTAAAAAAAAGAAAAACCTGCAAACAAAATGTGTGAGTTTCAGTGTTGATAAATTCTTAGAGATTAATGGGTTAACATTTATAAACTGACAGAGCTCCTCCCTCATCTGACTCACCTGTGACAAACCAGGAAACAGTCTGTTCAGCTAGCGAATCAGTGCATGAGAAGCGAAACGGTTGCTTGAGAATGTTTTCCACAAGCAACACTCCAACGGCTGATAGCTCCAGTACCGCACGAAACATGTTTTCGATGGACGAGAGTGAAAATGGAACGCACACGCTATTTGTTTGTTTAGATCACGCAGTCTGTTCTTCTTCTCTGTTTTCCGGTTGTTGCCTGTTTTGAATGACGAATACACACTACCGCCGCCTGCTGGTAAGGAGAGTTATTGCCTCTCACGCATGCGCAGTTCATACGTGCTCGGCTGAAGTCTTTGCGGTGTGTTCCAGTGCGACTTATGGCCAAGACGCGCAGGACAACTCGCCGACGCCGACTGGTGACTGCTTGGTGTGTCAGGGCCTTAAGGCATGGGGTTAGGCACGGACATGGACAAAAATAGGATCAGTCTATCTATGTGTCGAGGGGGAACTACAGACACCCCTCTGCCTTTACAGCCATGGTCCGGTCTGACAGCGCTTAGCTCTCTGCTGCAGAGAGGAAGAGAAGATCACTGCTCTAAACAAAGTAAAAAATCGTACATCCAAACGGAATAAATATAATTAATTATTATTAATACGTTAAATCTTGTTCATTGTTTTGCACTTTTATTAAATGTTTGATATTTCCGGCACAGACCCTTTCATACCGGCAATGCGTGATAAAAACAACAGGAACTGCGACAGCATAAATATGCAAATCCAAACCTACAGTTAAACTTTCCTGCTGGAGAAGAGAGATTACAGGGTGTAGATCACAGTGGGGGGGGGGGGGGGGGGGGGGGTAGAGCTGTGGCTGATGGGCCATTAGGTGTGTAAACAAAGAGAGTCACATACAGCTGATCACCTGAGAGCTGCTGAGTTTTAAAAAATAACGGTCTGATTTTATCATTGCACAACAATGAACTCAAAGTGTGATTGTTATAGCAGTAATATTAAACAGTAATAATACAGTAAACTATCAACACTGTAAATATTCTTGTTTGCCCGTGGGGAGATGATGAGGCTCCATTAAAAATAAACCTCTTTTTAGTGAATTACTGAGTTTAGGCACGCGGATTTAGCCCCCTAGTGGCTGAAATATGTTACAGCATTACTACGCCGAAAACTGTTCCAATACAAATATTTCGTATATCAATATTTTAATAAGGTAGGACACTGGTTAATAATATTGTAGCGTGTTCAAGTAACCAAGGGATATAGTAGTTATCAAATAAGTATAAGATGTGTACAGTTATGATATGCACTGTTGTTGGGTTATGGCTAGAAAGGATCCGTCTTGTGTAAAACTCTCGCGAGAGATGTTTATGTTTGGCAGGCAGCCTTTTCAGTTATGATCGTTAACATCAGTGGGCCACAGCAAATGGTGGTGAGAAGCTAAACTATCTATTAATTACGTCAATTACAGGGAGTGTGATTGTTGAAATAGGGTGTTAGCGCAGTAGCGTGGGAAAGAAATGAGGGGAAGCCAATAATACGTCCTTTCTTTTGGGGTGGTGGGGGGTGTGGTGGTCAATGTAATAACGTAACCAGGTGTGATTACAGCGCCCGGTATCATTTTACACATATTTGTATCAAACAGATGCAGGACTTACACACGCCTGTTATCTGACCGACAGGTCCGCACGCACTCTCCAGCCCAAACTCTAATAAGCATTCATTCACAAACTAAATCAGGAGACTTTTAACGCTTTACGTCCGGTTCGCTCCTTTGTTCCTCGCTGTACACAGCTCCAGTTTGGGCATCGGCCTGTCATCAGATTGTATTTGTTGTTGCTGCTGCAGCGGAAGTTTAGTACAATTATGTTTGATTAAATACTCCAAATCTCCACCCTCCATAATTGCACTTGCTTAATTGCATCGATTAGATTTATGATTCGAAAATTATAAAAGTAGGGTAGACATGTGGATATTATCCGACTGAACAAAACGTGCATTTATCAAACAGGTTCGTTTTCCACTGACCTTTTTTCGAGCTATTTTCCAAAATCCTATGGAGAAATCCCATTGCTTTTTTGTCGAGGGAAACCGAGCGCAGCTTACTTCCGGGTTTTAGGACGCGTCACTGCACCACTCAGTTGATGCGATTTGATTGGATTGTGAGGCAAGGGAAGCCAGCCGCCTCTGGCTTCCCTTGGCATGGCCCTGACTAATCACAGGTTGGCAGGGGCATGACGTGAGCCTCATCTGATTGGTCAATCCCTCCATTTTTTTCCACCAAGGGAAGCCAATTTCGGCTGGCCTCCTCTCGCAAAAGAGAGTGCAATCTACTGTTTCACCATAGCATCTAGAGGGGCGCTGTTTCACTCTTTGTAAAATACTCAATGAGAATGGGGGAGAGACCATAGGGAGAGACGGGCCGGCAGCAACACACAACAAAGAATTTTCGAAACTAAACGAAGTGTTTTTATTTATTTATTAAAATGATAACTACAATCCGAAAAAACAGGGGAAGCCTGGCTTCCCTTGGCCTCCAGGAGAAAAGGCCACTGGTTAGCGGTCTTGCTGTTCAAAGAAGAATGACAACACTGTAGATCACCAACACTGGTTTATTTTTTATTCACAGGCAAGTCAACGTTGTCGCAGTAAGTCCCAAGATAGCTCCTGGTGCAATAAAATGTGCCCTTTCAGTGTTTCACTATTAAGTCTGATGTTTCTCTATTAATATTGCTGCTGCATTAATGTGTATGTTGCATCATGTTACTGCTGTAGATGTGTTTCCGAGCCGCTCCGATTACAACGAGAGTTACAACGAGAACGTGACGTCATATTTACACTAGACGGATCCTTTCTAGCCATAACCCTGTTGTTGGGGGAGAGGCCGCCCCTTATGAGTGTGTGTGTACGGCGGGCATGAGGCGTGCTGTGTTCGTATGTGGAAAAATCATACTCAGTGCGGTGAGCGCTTGCTTTATTGCTACTGTATCCGTAGCACCCCACGCAATAGTTGGGACTGTGTACTGACGTCAGTAAAAAAGGTTTGCCCCCCCCCCCCAAGCGCCAATGTCAAACTCCGCCATCATCCCCCAGCAGCTGGTTTGTAAACTAACAAAAAATGCTCGGTCTAGAAGCAAGAACCGCATACGTCACGCTTACGTCGGAGGAGATTAACCTGAGCTAACAGTTTATGGCAAGTACGGCAAATAAAAGTTGTAACGAGCAGTAGCGCTGCTCCCAAGCTGAAGAGTGTGGGCACCCCTGCTCTAAAGCAAAGACTCCATGTCTGGCTGCACAATAACTCTTTTATTATCACTATCATCTCATATCTTTGTAATCTCTAGTGCTTTTCCACTGCCTGTGAACACACACAGCAAACATGACTCAGGAGGTGGGAAAACATAAAAAGGTGTAGAGCTCACCTCTAAGATTGGATAGTGTCTCCTTTCACACAGATTCCCAGACATCTGGAATCAGAGAAAAGGTGTTTGTTAGAGTATTCATCGTTCACCTTTAGTTTCTCAAGGACATTTGATAAGAGCGTTTAATAAAGGATTAGCCATTAAAGATATTTCTCATACAAACAGTCTGTCCTTAGCGTGTGACTTCCGTGTCGGTGGCTCTCAAACTAAAAGTCCTTCGTCTCTACTGGAGAAATACATCTTTGGAAACCTGGCTTACTAATTTCCTAAAAACATCCCTGTAGTTTTTATAAGTGTTTTCAATGTATCACATTTTATATTTATCGGATTCAGAATACCTTTATTCATCCCGCAGAGAGGACATTTACATTGTTACAGCAAAGGGAAGATAGAGAGAAAGAAGAAATCACTATTAGATAAATCCATGCACATAATATTTAATATTAAAGGAAAAGTTATTACAGACAGCATGAAATTGTGTATTGTTGGAAATATTTTATAAGAAAAATCAACACTTTAATTTGAGTATGCACATTACTCCTGTATGAGCTGCTCTGAAGGGACTCCCTATAAAACAAAGAATATAATAAATGTGCCTCCCAGCCTACAAAGCCCTCAATGGTCAGGCACCATGTTATCTTAAAGAGCTCATCATAACACACTACTGTCCCACTGGGGAAACGTGTATCAAGCTCCTCTTCTGTGGATCAGCTTCCAGTTTGGACACCCTCTCCACATTTAAGAGCAGGGTTAAGACTTTCCTTTTCCATAGAGATTATAGTTACGGTTGGCTCAGACTTACGGCCCGTCCACACTACAGCTTCAAAAAAAGCTTGCCGGCGGGCGTGTCTGAAGCTCGACCAACAACCAATCACATGAATCTCCCGCCCCTGACACACAAGCAGCGGTTTGATTGGCTAGAGCTTGTACTGGCATATGATTTGATTGGCTGACGCTTCCACCGGAAGCTTCAGAAGCTTAAAAAATTGAACATTGCTCAACTTTTGCTGAAACGCCAGGAAAGCTCCGCTCTGCTACCCACAATTCAGTTCGGCGAAAAGCGAGGCAACGTGACGTCACCCCATTCAAAGTGAATGGGCAGACGTGTTGGAAAGCGTTTTTGAAGCTGTCGAAGCTGTAGTGTGGACGGGCCGTTACCCTTAACCAGCCCTTGGTATGCTAGGCTTTGACTTTGGAGGAACTTTCTTCTTTCTCTTTTTCTGCATGCTCTCATGTCCTCTCTTCCTTGTACAAGGATGTTCTAAATTGCAAGCAAATATCGTTTGGAATATTCACCACTTTCGAATATCTTGCAATTACACTGAAATCTTCATCACGTGTTTTATTAATAACCATATACAGGCCCCCCCGATACTCGGAAAACTTTCTAGATGAGTTCACACCGTTGCTTTCTGTCATATGTATTGATTTTAACTAATTAATTATTGCTGGAGATTTGAACATTCATGTGGATAACACCAACCATAAAAATGCTAGAGAATTGCTCCATACTGTGGAGAATGTTGGTCTGACTCAGCATGTCTCAGGGCCCACTCATTCTAAAGGCCATACACTGGATTGACTTATGTCCAAAGGTCTTGATATCTGTAAAGTGTTTGTTTCTGATGTCGCTCTCTCTGACCATTACTGTATCTCCTTTGAGATGTCTGTCACTGATGTGATCTGCACTAGGTCAGATGTAACTTTGAGAAGGTACAGTATATACATGAAAATACCTGTACATCATTTATCCATGCCTTTTTAGCCGTGCCTGCTCTCACACTAAACCCTGTTAGTAATCTGGTGGATACATTTAACGCAAAACTGACCAATATCATTGACGCCATTGCGCCCGTGAAAGTTAATAAAATCTTTGGAAAAACAAAAGCGAAGAGAAATTCGCCATCAGTGAAATTTCAAAAAACAGAATGCCGGAAAGCTGAACGCAGGTGGCTGAAAACAAAATTAAAGATACATCATGATATTTACAAAGAAAAACTATTCACCTACGGTCTTGAACTGAAGAAAGCTAGACAGTCATTTTTCTCTGATCTTATCAACAAAAATATTAATAACTCTCGTTTATTATTTTCTACTGTTGATAGGATAACTAACCCCAGAATGGAAATAGCCCCTGAACTTATCTCCACTCAGAAATGTAATGAGTTTGCTTTATTCTTCACAGAAAATTTCTTAAAGATCAGGCAAGATATAAATTCCTCAATTCCGAGTCTTGACCCTATGTTCCCGTTGCAAGGACAAATAATTAATGAAGCAAACATGTCAGAGTTTGTTCCAGTCAGCCATAAAACACTTGAAGACGTTATATTCCACCTAAAAACAACTACGTGTAGTCTTGATAGTCTTCCGACAAACTTTTTAAAAAGTGTCTATTGCTATTTTGCCTCAGATGTACTGCAGATTGTGAACATGTTGCTCCATTCAGGTGACTTCCCCAAAGGTTTGAAAACTGCAGTTATTAAGCCACTGCTAAAAAAGAATACCCTCGATGACAATCAGTAATTACAGGCCAATTTCAAATGTAACATTTTTAAGCAAAATAATTGAAAAGTTTGTCTACTTATAACTTAACAGTTTTTTGACCTCCAATAACATTTTAGACACCTTCCAATCTGGTTTTAGGTCTCGTCATAGCACAGAGACAGTTTTATTAAAGATTTTAAATGACATTAATTGTAATACCGACTGTGGGAAATCCACAGTTTTAGTTCTATTGGACCTCAGTGCGGCGTTTGACACCGTAGATCACAATATTTTAATAGAAAGACTAGAGAAATGGGTGGGTCTGTCTGGCACTGTCCTAAAATGGTTTACATCCTATGTTGAAAACCGAGAGTATTTTGTTTCAATTGGTAGCTGTACATCGGACAGAACCAAAATGACATATGGAGTTCCCCAGGGGTCGATCCTCGGGCCCCTTCTATTCAATTTGTACATGTTGCCACTTGCTCAAATAATTAGAAATAACAACATTTCTTATCATAATTACGCGGATGACAAACAAATCTACATATCACTTTCCAGAGATGAATACGGTCCTACTGATTTATTGATCACATGTCTAAAACAAATACATGACTGGATGTGCCGTAATTTCTTACAGCTCAACACAAAAAAAAACGAAGTAATTGTTTTTGGAACCAAATAAGAGAGAATTAAAGTCTCTGCACACCCGGGGTCTAGACACTGTTGGTGGTGATAAGTAGTTCGGTCTGGTCTGAAGGGAGAAGTTTTCAGCTTGGCCCTGTATTAGGAGACATGAGGCGAAGGGGTGGAGGAGGGTTGTGCGTTGACACCTGAAATGACGACTGACAGAGACGGAAGAGCAGATTTAAAGGGGTAGCGGGTGCGATGATTGGCTAGCTGGGGAGTAACGCCCCCGATCACTTATTGGGAGGGGAGAGAGTATTGAAATGATGTGTAACACCAGAGGATTGGTCTTCCTCATTGAACTTGCGCTAAGCTTCATTTCAATCAGGAAGACGTGATTTATGAAATACATGTTTATTACCGGGACGCCTGATATGAGGGAATAGTGATTGACAGATTACTACAAGTGAATGAAATGATGTTTGGCGATTAGGCCCCGGTTTGCAGGATGATCATTCAGGAGGGGAAAACCGCTCAGATGAACCCCCAAAGAATTGAAGTAGTACTGAGATGTGAAGCATTCCTCCCTTACGGGCTGACTGCGGAGATCTGAGGATGAATGAGAGATTAACGCAGGAACATGATGAGAATGCCGGAATCCATGCCGGGCTTACGTGAACGCCAGCCATGGGTTAATGCCTGGCGTAGCGGGGTTAGACGTGGCGCAGTCCCGCTGGCCGCAACCTGCACTCGCAGGGTTAAACATGAACACGGACCCGGAGGTCACAACCTGACGTGCGGGGTTAAACATGAACACGGACCCGGAGGTCACGACCTGACGTGCAGGGTTAAACATGACGCTGACCCGAAGGTCACAACCTGACGTGCAGGGTTAAACATGAACACAGTGACATGTATACATGCTGACGTGCTATGAAACTACCAGTTATGCATAATTACCGAGTTTAGTGTTTGAGACCTTGGATAGCCAGCACGCACTGATGTCCGGGCGAATGCGGGATATGAAGGCGGAGGAGGACCACCGTCCGAGTTGCAGGGATGAGGGAGAAATGCCTTGATTGGCAGCACCCATCTGAACGAAAGCCCTGATATGCTATTAAGACACCACCACCAGTTATATGCATATTTACCATAGGTAAACTGAAGAGATCTTGGATTGGCAGCACGAGCCGATGTCCGGGCGAAGAGGGAGATGTAGACAATGTAATGTACGAGAGCTGTTAGCTTGAGTACAGTGATGCATGAATCATAACCTGGCTTAACACGAGCCAGGTGAGCATGAACCCAAGAATATGAATGAAGTGCAGGGTGCACGCAGAAAAAACATACACTTAGTTAGATACTGAGACATGACCCATGATATAGTCTAGCTTAATTAGCAGGTAAGTGCCAGGTTGAGTCATAGATGCTGATATGATTAAGACTGTCTTCTATCATCTTACATGAACTTCTCTTTTTCCCTGAAAGAAACCCCCCGAAACCAGCGGATGGGGCAGCATCCGTGACTGTGTTGAGCTTTGAACTGCGTTACTTACTCAGCATGTAACGGGTAGTAGTTACGTTACTTCGTACGGCAAAGATACGTTACTGAAACTCCATACTGTAATACGTTAGACCCAACACTGCCTGGAACTCACCTTAACTAAAGGCAGCAATGCATATAACGAACGTCTCGTGAATTTGTTGCAAACTGCCTCTTGCCAGCGCTACCCTGACGCCTGTTTTAGAGGTGAGGCGCAGGGAAAGAGGCGAGAGCCTGGGCTGTGCAATGAACCTGCTAGCCGCATATGACGCACTTAGTGTCCAGTACTGGCTACTGAGCCGGGAGGAGAAGTAGTTTCAATGGGATGTAACTTAAAGAGCATCTTGCAGGTTTTTATTTTTCTACATTTATGCTTAAATTTGCTTGAAAATTACAATTAAAAAAGTGAATGTAGGATTTGATATGTTTTACGAGACATAAGGAATTCAGAGGGAAAGGAGCAATTTTGAGCTCTGCTCTTAAAAACGGCTTTTTATTAAGCTCATACGTCAAACGCGTCATATTACATCACGGGGACACATCTCCCTCTCTCACCGCGGGTATAGTTAGTAGTTGCGTTGAGTAGAGCGGTTGTGTTTTAAGGAGCTGGTATTTTTCGGTAGTTTTACATTGTATTTCACCATTTGTAATCATGGTGCAGTATTGTGTTTGTGCAGGTTGCACAAATACCAGCCTGTCAGGACATCGAGTCCTCAGTAAAAAGGACCGGAGCTAGCGTTGGTTCCTGGGTGCGTTGTGCATCCACCTCCCTGCAGCACATACTCTCCACAGCTTTATCAGGAAACCGTATTACTTCTCTCTACCCCCCCTTCGCTGCTCTCTCTCTCTCTCCCCTCCGGTACACGGCACCGTAAGACATAGTGTGGAGTTGCATTAGGTAACGCTGTGGTGGCTGTGCTGCTCCAGCCGTCTCCTTTGTGTTTGTTTCCCCCTGTCTGTGTTGTTTGTGTGTGCGTGGTGGCTGTCACTCCTGGCTCCCGGCTCAATCTCCACTCACCTGCTTCAATCAGCTGTGCACCCTCCCCGACTACACACCTGCTTTCCATCAAGCCATTTACAACGGCATATCAACGGAGGCTCCACAACCTTTCTCCGCCAGATCGTCAAGTATCAGCCGTATCTCTCTCTCCTCCGGTACACAGCACCGTAGTGTGGAGTTGCATTAGGTAACGTGAGATACGGCTGATACTTGGCATTAGTTTCTGTTATGGATCAGTATCAACAGTCCTGCCAGTAACGTTACTATATTATCAATGCTACTTTAGTTATAGCCTGATATATGATAGCTAACTTCACAATGTTGTGATGTGACGTTAGCTAACATTCTGTAGCTAACGCCGGTCACTCACCAAGATAGCTGCCCAGTTCTCCACTGGTTCTCCTCACACCACAGCTCCATTTCTCTCCCATGGCCGTTATTTCTTCTAATCCTTGGCTGCTCCTGTTCTCTTGGACGCCTAGCAGGCTCATAATTATAAGGTTGTGGTCCGTCATATGCATTCGAATATTCATGTTCAACTTCTTCTGTGTCGAAACTAGCATTGGGATCCATGTTTATTAATACGTTACACCGGCCGCCCTCCCCCTTGTGTCCCCCGTGTTACGTCACATGCGGGAGGTCACGTGCTGAGGCTTTTTTATGCGGAAGTGAACATTTCTTACAAAAACGACGCCAGATGTCACTCTAGTGTATATTTCTGTATATTTAAAAAAAAATCTAGTGTATTCATCATTTTCCTACACATTTATTCACAAGTGTCTTTAACCTGGAAGTTGCTCTTTAAGCCCTGCCTGCCTGCGAGAGGGGTTGTGGTTGAAGCCAGAGATGGTGAAGCTTCGCATGCGATGAGGACCCGTTCCGCGTGAAGGCCGGAAGCGCCGCATTGTGCGTTGACGCCTGAAATGAAGACTGACAGAGAGGGAAGAGCAGATTTAAAGGGGTAGCGGGTGCGATGATTGGCTAGCTGGGGAGTAACGCCCCCGATCACGTACGGTACGTCCACACAGCAGCTTTGAAAAAATCTTGAAAATCTTGGAGCTGGGCGTGTCTGAGAGCTTGGGGATTTTTGCGAGCAACGCGACCAACAACCAATCACATGAATATCCCGCCCCCGACATACAAAGCAAAAAACCCCGGTTCTTCTCCACTCAGAATATGTGCAGAAAGGAGTATGACATTGTGTGCATTAATGTGATGCATATAGTCTATGATGTGGCAGAGGTAAAGTGTCAGCGGGAAGGGCTATGATGAACATGTATGAGATTAATGTCTATGGTGCTATTTTATGCTACATTCCATGCTGGCTAAAGATACTGTCTATGCTTGCTAGCAATGTTTAAACGAAGTAAACTGGATATAAAATCCCCAAACAGCCGGAAACCTACCAGTTTGACCCACTGTCTCTGCCACCTCCCTCCACGCCTGGTTCCTCCGGTTTGTATCCCGGTAAATAGTTCTGGTCGTAAAGAACCGGGTGATTTGCTACCGTAATTTCTCGTTTGGAATATGAGGAAATGAACTGCGGTCTGGCTCGTACTGTCAGATTTGCATAAACGGGATTTGATTGGCTTCCAGCTCAGCTTCAAAAGTTGAACATTGATCAACTTTTAAATCCTGAAAATCCTGAAAATCCTGGAAATCTTCGCTTTGCTTCCCCACAATGCAGTTCGGCGAAAAGCGAGGCAAAGTGACGTCACCCCCATTCAAAGTCAATGGGCAGAAGCGTTGGAAGATTTTTTTAAAGCTGCTGTGTGGACGTACCGTTATTGGGAGGGGAGAGAGTATTGATATGACGTGTAACACCAGAGGATTGGTCTTCCTCATTGAACTTGCGCTAAGCTTCATATCACATCACTCCAGTGCTGAGATCGCTGCATTGGCTTCTGTTAGAAATTAAAATCAATGTTTTAATGGGGAAATGTAGTTTAAACATGCCGTCAGTTTTAATGCAGTTTTACACTGAAAAACCAGAAATTCTTGTGCACAAACAGCTGTTAAGCTTTATTCTGAAACTCTTTCATCTCCGGTTGGCAGTTAGCATGTGGTAAATTTACAATTTCCTGAAGAGGTGAATTTAGTAGCGAAATGACATGGAGTGTTGCAAACCGAAGCCTACTGATTTAACACTACAACTATAGATGTCGAGATACTACCATGCTGAATATTAAATGAAGGTACAGTTTATTTGAATACATTATTGTTTACAGACGAGAGTAGCATGTGACAACATCCGGAATGACCGGAAACCAAACCAGCCGAGAAGTATTGTTTAGAGTATTGATTACAGCGTTTAGAATGTGTTACATGAAAAGTGATGAAAGAGAATATGAGGAGAAAAGGCGTGTTAAGCATATATTGGATGTGAAAAGAACCAATCCTCTGTTTAAATGCAATAACGGACATTAGAGACGAGGTGAGCCGGCTGGCGGGGAGGAGCCATATATAACAGCACCGGACGAGGGATCGGGTCTCTTCTCTTCCCTAACGAGGAGCGGATCACAGCTGTTTGTCTGACTGAACAATATCATGCTTGTGACCAACCCGCGCCTTTTTTAATTAAAGTACCCAATTGAACTTTCACAGAGACTCCATTTAGTCTCCTTTTAAAGCTTCTCTCCTGGACGGGAGAATAACGAACACAGTTTACACTTCCAGTAAGTGAGAGAATTGACTTTAAGATTTTATTGCACACATATAAAGCACTAAACGGGCTAGGACCCAAATATATTAAGGACCTCCTTCAGTGGTACGAACCCAGCAGACCCCTTAGGTCTTCAGGCCGGCCCACTGTTCCATTTGTGACATCAAAACGTGGGAAAGCAGCCTTCTGCATCTATGCTCCTAATACATGGAACAAACTCCCAGAACATCTGAGAATGGCTAGCACTCGAGAATCACTTAAATCAGGTCTAAAAACATTTCTTTTTGATATGGCTTTTAAAATGTAAATGTTCTAATTTTCGAACTGTTATACATGGTTTTCTTTCTTTTAATTATTTTGTGTGTTTTTGTATTTCTTCTCAATGTATTGTGTTTTCTCTGTTTGATCCTGTAAAGCACTTTGAATTGCATCACTGTATGAGTTGGGCTTGTTGCCTTGCCTTGCCTCTCTATCTCCATCTCCGTACACTCATGTCCCAAAAATGCTTGTTACTAACTCAGCATCCATGGCATCATCACTGAAGTTTGACTGTCTCTCACCAGGCACGTTGCCACTATTAAAGGGGCCCTATTCTACTTATTTTCAGCTTCATATGAGTATTTGTTGCTTCTAATGTGTCATGTGTCCATGCTTCAATGCTCAAAAAAACTCCAGCAGACCATTTACATGCACAAAACCTAAATAACACACTACAGGAAAGGGAAAGCCCATAGAGCACAATAGAACCTCTTTAAAGGTCACGTCTGGATTGTGGAAAGCAACACCTATTTCACGTCCATCTGTCCTGGGAGAGGGATCCCTCCTCTGGTCTCCATAGGTTTCTTCCATTTTCCCTCATTCATTTAGGTGTTTATTGGCAGTAATCCATTGAACGCTGCAAGGATCAAAGGCCAGAGGGTGTCATGATGTACACGCTGTAAAGTCCCCTGAGACAAACGTATCATTTGTGATGTTGGGTTAGAATCAGAATCAGAATCAGAATCAGAATACCTTTATTAGTCCCACGGAGGGGAAATTTGCAGCGTTACAGCAGGAAAGAGCCACAGACAGCTTAGTGTTGCATATCTTACATGCGTTAAAAAAAAGTACTAAGTTATAATATAATAAATCAATACAATTTGATTGAATTGATTGATTGACGCAGACAGACTTTAATCTGTCCACAGTAGTGTAGGAATATAATGAATGAAATGTATTCAAATTTATAAGTGAGTTTTAAATGTCGCTAAAAGTTTAAAACTGGTAACTGTCCTTTTGGTACTGTGTTTCAGACACCTGGTCAAATGTAAATGAAACTTGGTTCCTGGCGTGTACCAAGCACATAACAGATAAGCTGCTCTCTGATAACCTTACCACTGTAACCTTGCTAAATGGCTAAATTAAGATTGCGTAGGCAAACATCATGTCTGCCTGGCCTCAACCTTTATGTAACCGCTGTAAGTGACAAGGCCAAGGTTCCTGTGCCTCAGTCCTGTAACTAAAACACCAAAGTAACAACAGTGAGCCTTGACTTCACTGGCACAAGAGATCTGTGGTTACATAAGTCCATTAGTCATTCTCAGGGCCGTCCCTCCCTACAGGCCGATCATGCAGGCTGCATGGGGCCTCGCATTGCACAGGGGGCCTCGGCTTATAATAATAATAATAATAATGGCTTTAATTTATAAAGCACTTCATATTTGCATTCAAATCCCGAAGTGCTAACATCGTAAAAAGAATAAAAAGCAATAAATAAAAATAAATAAGTAAAAAGAATAAAATAAGATAAAAGGGTGATAATAAATAAATAAAAGGTCTAGGGAAAGGCTCTATTGAAGAGGTGGGTTTTGAGGCCTTTTTTAAAAACCTCCACGGTCTGTGATGCTCTCATGTGGTCGGGGAGAGCGTTCCACAGACTGGGGGCAGCCGAGCAGAAGGCCCGGTCTCCCATGGTACGGAGCTTAGTCCTCGGGGGTTTGAGGAGGTTTGAGTTGCTGGAGCTCGGCTTGTGCGCAGTTCTCCGCGCCCCACGCCCGCCGCCCCCACACCATTTCATGGTGATGCTCAGCCTCTCCCCTTAACTCCTAACGGCCCGTCCACACTATAGCTTCAAAAAAAGCTTGGAGCTGGGCGTGTCTGAAGCTTGGGGATTTTATTCGATCACCGCGACCAACAACCAATCACATGAATGTCCCGCCCCCGGCATACAAAGCAAAAAACCCCGGGGATTTTATGCGAGCAATATATATATATATATAAACTCCACAAACAGGCGAAAGCCTACCAGTTTCACCCACTGTCTCTGCCCCCTCCCTCCATGCCTGGTTCCTCCGGTTTGTATCCCGGTAAATAGTTCTGGACGTAAAGAACCGGGTGATTTGCTACCGTAATTTCTCGTTTGGAATATGAGGAAATGAACTGCGGTCTGGCTCTCCCAGCTTGCACACGGTTTGATTGGCTAGCGCTTGAACTGTCAGATTTGCATAAACAGGATTTGATTGGCTGACGCTGGCTACTCCGGCGTCCCCGGCTTCAAAAGTTGAACAGGAAAGCTCCGCTCTGCTACCCACAATTCAGTTCGGCGAAAAGCGAGGCAACGTGACGTCACCCCATTCAAAGTGAATGGGCAGACGCGTTGGAAACCGTTTTTGAAGCTGTCGAAGCTGTAGTGTGGACGGGCTGTAACAGTCATCATCATGTCAACCACAACACAGAGAAATACTGATATAAATGTGTGTGTAGTTGTTGACACATTGCTGACGGAGGGAACTACATTTGAATACAGATTTAAGAAATATCAGTTTTTGAGCTTGTAATAAGTATGTTTTGTCTTGACTATATTACAACTATATTATAATAAAATAATATAGTATTTATATTATTTATGATTATTATTATTATTATTACTAGAAGTAGTTTTTCTGCATTGATTACAATTACATAATTCCATTAGTCATTCTGTTTAAGAAAAAATAATACTATTTATTTCCCAAATCTAATGCCATCATACTCTGTAACTCTGGTTATAAAAGCTGCTGTGAAACTGCAGTTTGTGGAGGTGCAGAAAAGAGTGAGTGTGTCAAGGATGAGCGAAGCAGGCAGGACCCAAACGCAGATTTCAACGGAAATACCTTTATTTCAAGGCAAAAAATAGGAACAAACAGAACTCTTCCCTGTGACACAGTCAAGAAACACAAGGAACCAACAATGACAGACAGCAAAAACAGAACTTAAACACACACAAGACTGATCAAGGAAACAAGAGACAGGTGAGGAGGGAGGAGAACACACAGGTGAACACAATCAAGAAAACAGGTAGGAGGGAACAGGTAGGAGGGAACAGGTAGGAGGGAACAGGTAGGAGGGAACAGGTAGGAGGGAACAGGTAGGAGGGAACAGGTAGGAGGGAACAGGTAGCAGGGAACAGGTAGGAGGGAACAGGTAGGAGGGAACAGGTAGCAGGGAACAGGTAGGAGGGAACAGGTAGGAGGGAACAGGTAGGAGGGAACAGGTAGGAGGGAACAGGGAACAGGTAGCAGGGAACAGGTAGCAGGGAACAGGTAGGTGGGAACATGGAACATGGGCCATGGGCCATGGGCCATGGGCCATGGGCCATGTGCCCAGGTGCTAGATTCTGCTTCACTTTAGTCCATTGTTGACGCTCCTGCAGGTCAGGCAGGTACTCACGCACCACCTTTTCCAGAACAGGTCTGATATGTACTGCGTCTGCTTCCATCTGCGACGTGTGTATCAGTCATCCTTGCAGCTTAATCCTGGCGGAAGCAATGGCTGTTTCTTTAATAACAGCAGATGATCTGGAGTCAGCGGTTCAATGTCCTTTGGGTCATCAGATGATCTGGAGTCAGCGGTTCAATGTCCTTTGGGTCATCAGATGATCTGTCATTAGTGGAGTGCTATTTACAGTCGAATCTTTATTCTTCCTGTTTCAGCCAATACTTTGGCTCTCCATAACTTCAGCTTATTTTCAGCTACAGAAACCATTCAAATATGAAACTATTCAGCCTTTTCAACAAATGATGGGAAACTTTCAACTTTTTTGAAATATTTCATACTTTTTGAAATATTCAGCTTTTTAAACTCTTTTTTGAACATGGAAGTCAATGGGAAAAGCCTTCAAATCCTCTTTTCCTACACCTTCCGCCAAATGCTTCTCCTTCCACATACGTTCAGCTACCCTTCATTCCAACTTTCTAATGATCACAAGACCTTCAGCTATTCAAAAATAATAATAATTTTTGATATCTTTTACTCTTTGTGAGATATTGAATTTAGTTTGGAGCTTGGTAGAGAGGCCTTTTTCAGATTGTAACATTAGAGTGGAGGGAGCAGCTCGTTAAGTCCAGAGTGCTTTGATCTCAGAACAGACTGCAGCAGTGCTTGAAATTCTCCCCAAACATTTTTTTAAACTTGCCATAATTCCCAAACCCTACAATCCTCAGACATATTTTTCATGAAAAATGTAGGAAAACCTCTCCGAGGTTGGAAAATAAAAAAAATTAAGAAAAGATATTAAACAAAATGCCTCTTGAGGGCTTGAAGAGACAAAGAGTCCAGCTAGCTCCCAATTCATTCCCATGTTAAATTGTTCCGGACCTTTCTTCAGAGCAGAGAGAACTACACTTTAGACAAACTGCTCCCATCTCCACTTTTTACACACAAAACCCCAAAAAACAAAAAACATAATTTGGGTTCCCTGATGCTCACGGTCTTGTAATTTTTTTGATAGGACCCATAGTTTTTGAACAGGTGGCAAAATTGTCAGATATAATCCTGAATGCATTCTTATGGGACTCAGTGCTGCAGTTGGTAAATCGTCATAAGTCGTCACCATGGAAACCTTCGATCTCTGGGTTTACACACACAGGTGTTTGTAAACTGTCAGGGTTGGGGGAAATAGGACCCAAATGCAGATTGAGGAGGAAGCAGGTTTCAAAAGGAAACAAAAGGCGAGCTTTATTAACAAAAGCTGAACAAAACAAGAATCCAAGAACAGGTACGAGGTAGCATCCAAACAAAGGTGACTGTGACCAACATGAAGGGAGACATGAACGACAAGTAATGAACCAACACTGAACACAGGAAGAGACAAGACTAAATACAGGGAGGGGTAATCACGAGACGAGAAACAGCCGGGCAGGGGAGGAGAAACACAAGGGCAACAGGTGAACACAATCAGACAATCAGGGAAACTAACGACAGGGAGGAAGACAATTCTTTAACTAGGAATCCAAAACATAGTCCAGATTTCCATATAAAATCCATCTTGTCTTTATGAGGTTTTTCTGCAATCTGATGGCACTCCAATAGTGCGTGGTCCTTTTTGCAGAACAAACATGGCTTCATGAAGGCAACATTACTTGACGTCCTGCTATTCACTGTCAGTGGTTTGCCATTATCTCCCTCTGTTGATGTGGCCACACTGGTTGCAAACATGCTTCCTTTAATCCTTTCACTCCTGGTATTTTTCCCCATTTGTAAAACGTTCCTGCTTTTCGCTTCGGCAGCAGATCCCTGCAGGTCACCAAGGAGAGGGTCAGTCAGGATTTTGGCTTGTCTATCTTTGAATCTCACTCTCCTCTGGCTCCTTTCTTGGATCTTGAATGCCAGCACCTTCCACCTTTCTATGAATGTATAGGGTAACTTCGAGACGATCACTCTCATATTTGTAGTTATCCAGCTCCTCCATGTAATCCACATCCTCCAAGGCGTTTCTGCAACTTAAAAGGAATAGGGAAAACGTGTTGAGTGCTTTTGAGTCCTCTGGTTTTATTTGCGGCCATTTTAGCAGCTTTTCCATCAAAGCGGTGAGTTGCCGTAGCCTTCTTCCAACATGTCCATGGCTCTCTGAAAACCACGGCCTATGCTGGCAGCTTTTTACAATGTCTTTGGGATCACCTCTTGTATACTGTTCCAGGAAGTACATCTTATCTGCAGCATTGTCTGTTCTGGAGCTGACTGTGTGTTGGAATGCCTTAAGGAAAGATCTGAAGTCGAGCAAGTCACCATAAAACACAGGAGTGTCCCGCTGTGGGAGAAGGGCGAGCTGCTGATGTTTCACAAGCGTTTCTGTTATATCAGTCTGCTTCTTGATTACTTTGCATAATGTCCTTTTCATAGCAGCTTTGTCGCTGATGTGCCCCACTGGCTAATGTACTTGAGTCCAGAGCCTTTGGTGCTTTAGGTCTAGCTCCAGGTGCTGAAATAGACCTATCTGAGGGGTTTACATGACTGCTTGGGGTTAGTGGATGGCTGTGTCCTGCTTGCTCTTGTGCTTCTTCTTTCTGCCGTGTGATTGCATTGTCCAAATACGTGTTCGTTGCATCACTCTTATCTTGTGCGTCATACTCTTAGCATACTTTCAGCGTTTGACACTAAAGCTGTTTTCATTTTCAGTTCTTCTCTCAGCCTGAAGATGTGCTTTTTTTTGTTGGACAAATGCAGCGGCGGCTATGAGTACATACTGGTAATCGTTGACCATTTAACTCGTTTCGCCCAGGCTTACGCCACCACCTCCAAGTCTGGCAAAACTGTTGCTGATCGCATATTTAATGATTATGCTCTCAAGTTTGGTCTACCAACACGTATACATCACGACCAAGGCGGCGAATTTGAGAACCAGCTTTTTGCCCAGCTGAAAAATAACTGTGGTGTACTTGGGTCGCGAACAACTCCATGGCTGCAGTCCAATAGTCCATTTCTCTTAGGAACCTTCCTAACGGAGTGAAAGGACCCGGAAGCCCCTCAGTGGCAGCCATGATAAGTGCCGTTCCAATTCTCCAAATGAAAGGAAAGGAGGTTTCAAACTTCCTTTATAACCTCCTTTAGCTTAGGAACCACTGGACCTCCCTCACCGAGAGGAGAGGAGAAAATGCTGCCCCACAATGCATTGCAGCCGCAGCATTTGACGTCACACAACAGTCGGCCGTTCACGGACACAAACGATTATGACGGAGAAATGATATCATGAAAGTTACGGTGCTTATTAAGCATTTTAAAACGTATGTGGTAAGTTGCCAAAGTGCTTTGTTTTGAACGTTCATCAGTATTATAATCAAAAAGAGAAATATGAACATTAGTTTTTACTGAAATGATCAAATAAAGTCAACATCTCACTGAGCTGTGTGGGGTTTGCTCAACTGTTAAAAGATGTTTGAATGATGTACACAGTGATAGATGTTAAGGACTAACGTTTATAATAAATACATTTGTATTGATTTTAAGATCTTTTCATACAATCATACGTATTGGGATCATTTGTATTAATGTGGACCGGAGGGAGAGGGTGACGAGCAGAAGTTTCACTTAACTTTTTTATTTCAATTCCAGCTTTGGTCATGAAGAATATGTTTCTCTGTTGTTCATAAAGCATAAAGCAACAGCATCAGAGCACGGTGCAGAGTCTCTAGATGAGTCCCTCGTTCTTATTAAACATCCATGTTGTAGTCCTCTGTATAGAAAACTGTAGTTTCCATAGTTTCCCCACAGCAGCAGACGCACACAATGACGTCCGCTGGCGCATCATAAACACGTCGGATAGTGAAAGTGCATTCGATTCTCTAAAGTACCGCAGTCTCTCTTCTCCTAAGTCCTTTTGAATTCTCCTATCCACTATCCCTAAACCCGTGACGTTTCACTCAGAGGTCAAGGAATAGACGATAGGGTTAGAATTTAGGAGCTGATTTTTAAACTATCCGAACGCAACCCATATCATCCTCAAGGAAATGGGCAAGTTGAGCGTTTCAGTCGAACACTGCTACAGGTGTTAAAGACACTTACTGATAAACAGAAGACAAACTGGAAGGAATCGTTAAACAAGCTGATCTATGCATACAACTGCACACGTTGTGAGGTAACAGGCTTCTCCCCTTTTTACCTTCTGTTTGGAAGATCCCCAAGGTTACCCATTGACCTACTGTTTGGTCTAACATCTGAAACAGGAAAAGTAGACCATCGAACATACATGGAGAAATGGAAAAGGGAGATGCAAGACGCGTACGAAATATTGCAGGAGAATGCAAAGAAGTCAAGAGAAAGAAGTAAAAGACATTATGATGGAAAAGTGAGAAGCTCCACGCTGTACCCCGGTGATCGTGTCCTTGTTCGAAACCTGACACCGAGAGGAGGCACTGGAAAGCTCCGTAACCATTGGGAAGAGAACATCCACTCTGTAATCCGCCAGGTCGGAGAAGACATTTCAGTTTATGAAATCAGAGCTGAGCAGGGAAGAGGAAGATCAAGAATAATGCATCGCAATCTGTTGCTACCTTGTGATCACTTACCTCTGGAAATTCAGCCAAAGACAGTGTCCAAGCAAAAGAATGAAAGAAGGATGACAGAGACAGCTGCTGAAGACACAGCTCAGGAACAGGAAGATGACGAAGAGGAGTTTGAGTACTACTACAAGAAGAACATTCTCAAAGGCCCTTTATTGATGTAACCATGGAGCAGTCTAACACACAAGATGGCGCTGAACAGAACACACCAGTGACAGTACAGATGAGCCTGTGGTTAAAGAGATGCCTATAACAAACGCACAAGAGTCTGATACACAGCAAGAAGGTGTGCTGCCAGAGGAAAATGTTCAACCTGTTGAGGAAGCACAGAATGAGAACCCAACATTCCCATACTCAGATTCAGGTGGAGATGAAAGGGAGCAAAGAGATGATCTACCAAGGAGGGAAAGGCGAGCCCCTAGATTCTTCACTTATGATCAACTTGGGACTCCAACATGCTATAGCGCGGCACATGCTAATGAAATGCTTTGCCAGAATCAACCAAGTTTATTTAGGGAAGGTCAACTAGTGACAATGTGGACAAATCCATTTCAAGTTTCCCAACAATATGTGCAGGGATACTAGGCATGAAACAGATATGGACAGTGTATTATAGAGAGTGGTAGGACTGAGACCGTTTGACACAAACACAAACAGTAGTTCAGTCGATTTATTGTGTTCATGCCAAAATTAATCACTTTATTGACACACCTCAAGACCAAATTGAACATTTCAGGTTTAAAACCTTTAGTTTATAGATTTTTAGTCGGGACGCCATCAAATTTAGCAGGGGAGTGTGTAATAGATTGTTTTCGCAACATTGACAGTATTTTAACTGTTACCTTTGACCTTTGTTAATGTAGTTTAATTGTAGGATGTTTGGAAAGGATGAGAAGGTATTCTGTCTGCGCTTGTTTGTGTTCGTTTTGGAGACGTGTGATCTGTTAAACTGTGATCGACTAGATGGCCTTGATCTGGGAGACAGAGATCGATTGCTCTTGTCTCCGCCCACATATCTGGGGGGCTTCGCGGAGAAACCTAACTTTGACTCTTGTCAAAATTCTTCCCTTTTATCAGGTGTGTACTGTCACTGACACTGTTATTCACATTGATGGATATAATGTATTCAGAACGGATCGTAAGGGCAGAGCTGGTGGTGTTGCAATATACACTGCTGAGAAACTACAGTGCTCAGTCCTTCACTCTATTTCAATTCCAAGGCAATTTGAGTTGCTAGCAGTCCAAATAACTATAGCAAATGCTCCTCTCACTGTTATTGGCTGTTATAGGCCTCCATCGGCCATCATGGATGCAACTACTAGCCTTACTGAATTGTTGTCTATGTTTTCTTCTGAAATCATATTAATGGGTGATTTAAATTGGGACTGGTTGAGTGATAAATCTTCACAGTTTAAGCAGGTTTGTGATTCTTTGAACTTAACTCAGCTTATTGATAGTCCCACTAGAATAAACCCTGCCAAACCCAATAACGATACCCTTATAGATGTCATTCTAACAAATGCAGCTCATAAGTATGTGTCTGTTGGTGTTTTTCCTAATGATATCAGTGACCATTGCACTATTGCTTGCGTTAGGAGCACTAAGTTGCACAAAGCCAAGGGCCTTATTGTGCTCAGGCGCTGCTTCAAACACTTCTCTGAGCAGGCTTTCCTACACGATCTGGCGGAGGTTAAATGGCACTTCATAGCGTTAATTCCATCTGTTGATGTTGCCGTCCAATTTTTTATTGATCACTTTTTATCGATTATTAATAGACATGCCCCCCTTAGAAAATTCAGAGTCAAGAATAGGAACACTCCATGGTTTACTAGAGAACTATCTGATCTAATTCATGATCGAAATAAGCGATGGTCTTTAGCTAGAAAGTCTAACACTAGTGATGACTGGCTTCTTTTTCGTGTCCTCAGAAATAAATGTTCAGCCCTTATTAAAAAAGCTAAAACTGATTACTATCTGAGCTTAACCACTGATTGTTTTAATGACCATTCTAAGTTCTGGAAAACAATTAAATCACTTCAGAACAAGAAAGTTTCTAGTTTCCCACAAAAACTGAAGGTCAGTGATTATTTTATTTCAGATTCAGATGGTATGTCTAATGCTTTCAATGCTCACTTCAAAAAGGCTGGTCACATTTTTGATGAGCAAAGTCATGACTCTCTAAATGGTCGTACTCACAGCCCTAGTCAAGAGATGAGCTCCCCTGTTTTTGATTTAGCTTATTTCTCGGTCTCTGAAGTCTTACAGGGTTTGCACTCAATTGATCCTAAAAGGTCTGCCGGGCCTGACGGCCTCGACCCATTCTTTTTAAAAATTGCAGCTCAGATTATAGCACAACCAGTAACTGATATTTTTAATCTCTCCCTGTCCACTCACACACTGCCAGCTCTGTGGAAGCAAGCTCTGGTATCGCCCCTCTTGAAAGCTGGTGATCCCACTGAGTTAAATAATTATCGTCCTATCTCAAATCTTTCTGTGTTATCAAAGATTCTTGAGTCCCTAGTTTCTACTCAGCTAAAACTTTTTTTAAATTCACACAACATCCTTAACCCTATGCAATCTGGATTCAGATCAGAGCACAGTACTGTGACTGCCAGTCTGAAAGTCTTAGATGATATCAAGGCTGCTTTGGATAACAAATCTGTTTGTGTTGCATTGTTTATTGACCTAGCCAAAGCATTTGAGACTGTAGATCACCACATTATGTCTAATGTTATGTTGATGTCTCGTTTCGGTCATAATGCCATTTGTTGGTTTCAGAGTTATCTAACCGACCGTACTCAATGTGTCAGGTTGGGTAGCACTGTCTCTGACCCTGTCACCTTGGAGAAGGGCGTTCCACAGGGCTCTATTTTGGGGCCTTTGCTCTTTTTATTATATGTAAACAATATTTGTAATCAGATGCAATTTTCTACCTATCATATGTATGCTGATGACACTATTGTATATTCATGTGCTCCTTCTCTGGACATGGCCGTTTCCAATTTAAAATCTGATTTTATCACGCTGCAGCATGCACTTCTTGATTCCAAACTGCTTTTGAACAGTAAGAAAACCAATGCAATGCTTTTTGGTCCCAAGTCAGCGTCCTCTTGCCTCTCCATTGACACCCTTGATGGCGTCTCTGTGGAGTTTGTTGATATCTACAAATATCTTGGCTTTTCGTTGGACAGTAATCTGAACTTCAAACACCATATCGAAGTTCTAACAAAGAAATTGAAATTCACTATTGGCTTCCTTTACAGACTTAAATGTTGTTTTTCAACTTCATCCCGTAAAAGGTTGGTCTCTGGCTTATTCCTGTCCCAGCTGGACTACGGTGACACCATTTATAGATTTGCCTGTCCCACTGTCTTGGCCAAACTTGACCCACTCTACCATGCTGCACTGCGTTATATATCAAATGCACCCTATAGGACTCATCATTGCACACTGTATAGCCTAACTGGATGGTCCTCACTCACTATGCGTAGGATGCAGCATTGGTTTTTATTAATGTATAAAGCCATTTTAGGAAATCTTCCACTCTACATATGAGCCAGATTTGCTCCAGTTTGTGACTTTTACAACCTCAGATCCAGTGCCTGGATACGGTTCCAGGTTCCTGCTGTGCGGACTGAGGCTGGAAAAAGGAGTCTCTTTTATTCTGGTCCTTGGTCTTGGAATGACCTTCAATCACGCCTCAAACTGACGGCACTTGTTTCTATAGCCTGTTTTAAATTGAAGTTGTCAGAAGTCCTTACCTCCAGCTGCTCTTGCATTAATAAGTAGTGCCTTTCTTACTGGCCTAATGTGCACAATGTAGTGACTGCTTTTTTTCGTCTTTTGTTTTCTTAGTTATGTTCTCTGTATTTTATATGTTTGTGTTATGTGTTATGTGTAACGTTGCTGCCTTCTTGGCCAGGTCAGCATTGTAAATGAGATTTTATCTCAATGCTTTTTATCTGGTTAAATAAAGGTTAAATAAAAATAAAAAATAAATAAATGTAGATAGTACAAAAATATAACTATAACATAAAATGTGTAAGGAGTGTTTTAAAGTGTGAAATATTGAGTGTGTTATTATTACGTTTTATCAGCTTGGACTGATGTGTGTGATAGCCGAGAATGTGTGTAGTAACGTCTACATGGTTACATGAACAAACACTGCGTAGCGCGTGCTTGCCGCCATCTTGTGTATGCACACAGTTATGTGTAATATGTTGTCTTTATATTTTAGTTAAATAATTCTGTGAGGGTTCTGCTATGTTGTCAATTATATTATCTTATCAATGATATTGTGGTAATTAAGGAGTCTCATGAGTGAAATACAGTGTTAATAGCCAAGTTGTATGTGCTATTGAAAGATGTTGCATTTGTTGACTGACTCGAGTAAAGTACCGGAGAATGAAACCTAACTTTGACTCTTGTCAGAATTCTTCCCTTTTATCAGGGGCGTAGCATATACTGCGTTAGCTTAGCCGATCTCCATTCAGAAAACACGCATTTTAAAAGGTTTTTCGCCTGCCGTCTGTCTGCAGACTTGTCAAAGCATTAATTCATGGTTTTTACTAACCGGTATCAGTATGTTGTTACTAACCGGTATCATTTTGAAACGTGTATTACAATTAAATCACGGTCAAATATGTTCATCTTGTTGTAGTTGTAGCCCCTTGCCAGCGATTCTCTCTAGTTTAGCATACTCAGCCCGGTTGTTGGCCCGCTTGTTGGGCCCGATAGAACCACGATTTTGTCGGGCCAGAAAAAAGGTGAAAAAGTAGCCCCATGCCGGAACTAGGCCAAGTGGAAACGCAACCAAAAACGGGCCCGGCACGACACGGCACGCTTAAACCGCGCTCCGCGTCATGGTGGAAATGCGCCATTACTCAGCATCCATGGCATCATCACTGAAGTTTTACTGTCTGTCACCAGGCACGTTACCACTATTAAAGGGGCCCTATTCTACTTATTTTCAGCTTCATATGAGTATTTGTTGCTTCTAATGTGTCATGTGTCCATGCTTCAATGCTCAAAAAAACTCCAGCAGACCATTTACATGCACACAAACCGAAATAACACACTACAGGAAAGGGAAAGCCCATAGAGCATAATAGAACCTCTTTAAAGGTCACGTCTGGATTGTGGAAAGCAACACCTATTTCACGTCCATCTGTCCTGGGAGAGGGATCCCTCCTCTGGTCTCCATAGGTTTCTTCCATTTTCCCTCTTTCATTTAGGTTTTTATTGGCAGTCATTTATTGAACGCTGCAAGGATCAAAGGCCAGAGCGTGTCATGATGTACACGCTGTAAAGTCCCCTCAGACAAACCTATCATTTGTGATGTTGGGTTATATAAATACAATTTCATTGAATTGATTGATTGACGCAGACAGACTTTAATCTGTCCACAGTAGTGTAGGAATATAATGAATGAAATGTATAAGTGAGTTTTAAAGTGAGTTTTAAATGTCGCTAAAAGTTTAAAACTGGTAACATATGGAGTGACTGTCCTTTTGGTACTGTGTTTCAGACACCTGGTCAAATGTAAATGAAACTTGGTTCCTGGCGTGTACCAAGCACATAACAGATAAGCTGCTCTCTGATAACCTTACTACTGTAACCTTGCTAAATGGCTAAATTAAGATTGCGTAGGCAAACATCATGTCTGCCTGGCCTCAACCTTTATGTAACCGCTGTAAGTGACAAGGCCAAGGTTCCTGTGCCTCAGTCCTGTAACTAAAACACCAAAGTAACAACAGTGAGCCTTGACTTCACTGGCACAAGAGATCTGTGGTTACATAAGTCCATTAGTCATTCTGTTTCAGAATAAATACCACGATTTCTTTTCCAAATCTAATGCTATCATATTCTGTAACTGGTTATAAAAGCTGCTGTGAAGCTACAGTTTATGGAGGCGCAGAAAGAGTGAGTGTGTGCGTGGGAAGGTGTGGCGGCTGAACGAGTTGAGGGAAACCCTCTAGCACAGGGGTGCCCAATACGTCGATCGACAGGTCGATCGCAAAGGTAGTGTGGGTAGATCGCATGGCATTTAAAAAATAAATAAATAAAAGTTAGTCTATCATCCATCCTTACTTTGGCATTTGCCACTTGATTGACGTACAGGTAAGCCAGTCTGAGATCTCATCTTGTCTAACACACAGTTCTCCACGCATGCACGGTCAACCGCGCCAGCTGCAAATCACAGACGAGCTGATTACCTCGTTTGCCTTCCAATTTATACAATTATACTAAAGAAAGGGTATAAAATTGATGTAATGACCAAAAATGTACTGAGTTGTATTGTGCCATACAATACAACCCCCCCCCCCCCCCCCCCGCCCCGACCCCCGTTGACGCTGGCGGCACAGAGGGCTTTGCGTGGGGCCACAGATTGGTTAGGGGCCCTGCCCTGTAGGTAGATCATTTTGACTTGGTCATTTTAAAAGTAGCTCCCAAGCTGAAAAAGTGTGGGCACCCCTGACCCAGAGTGTATGATGGGACCACGGTGATGATGTAGTACATGGTTTTAATAATACATTTGCTTTTCAATGTTTGCCATTTCAAACCATGAGCTGGATCAAATCATATTTGCCTTGATTTACAAAATGTTCTCATTTGTTTTATCAGCTTTGAAGCTTTTGTGCTTTGCTTTGCCATAGTCCACTTTGGACTATATGAAATATTTCAGGATTGCATTTTTAACCAACTTGAAATGTTCTCACTTGCTTCGTTTCAAAACATAACAAAGGCCATAATCTGTTCATTGGGGACCATCAATGCTATTTTTCATTGCTGTTGCCGGCCGCTGTAAACCTACTACTGCTGCCCCCCTGTAATCTCAGAGGCACCCCAAGTCATTTGTTCTGGAACCGGGCCTGTACTGGTGTTCGGATAACTTTATTAGTTATTGTTTGTTATTGTGTGTCGTTGGATAGAGACAGAGAGTCGTTGGATGGAGACAGAGAGTCGTTGGATAGAGACAGAGAGTCGTTGGATAGAGACAGAGAGTCGTTGGATGGAGACAGAGAGTCGTTGGATAGAGACAGAGAGTCGTTGGATAGAGACAGAGAGTCGTTGGATGGAGACAGAGAGTCGTTGGATGGAGACAGAGAGTCGTTGGATAGAGACAGAGAGTCGTTGGATAGAGACAGAGAGTCGTTGGATAGAGACAGAGAGTCGTTGGATAGAGACAGAGAGTCGTTGGATAGAGACAGAGAGTCGTTGGATAGAGACAGAGAGTCGTTGGATAGAGACAGAGAGTCGTTGGATAGAGACAGAGAGTCGTTGGATAGAGACAGAGAGTCGTTGGATGGAGACAGAGAGTCGTTGGATGGAGACAGAGAGTCGTTGGATGGAGACAGAGAGTCGTTGGATAGAGACAGAGAGTCGTTGGATAGAGACAGAGAGTCGTTGGATAGAGACAGAGAGTCGTTGGATAGAGACAGAGAGTCGTTGGATAGAGACAGAGAGTCGTTGAATAGAGACAGAGAGTCGTTGGATAGACACAGAGAGTCGTTGGATAGAGACAGAGAGTCATTGGATAGAGACAGAGAGTCGTTGGATGGAGACAGAGAGTCGTTGGATAGAGACAGAGAGGCAATGTACATACTGCGATCGCGGCCCCTCTAGTCAATGGGTGTTATTCCACCAGACGCGCCGCGTTACGGCTAGAAGCGTCCCAGAAGCCTCTCGGCGCTGGGCTCCGCTAAAAATAGGCGGCTGGTCTATTTTTCACGTGAGGCGTTGCATAGCGCCGGGCAGGAAGTGGACCGGTCAGAGCATCCAGTCAATCCCCAAAATAAACTACTTTTGCAGACCCTATCCCTCCGTAGTCTTTAAGCAGGAGGAGAAATGCCAGCGTTCTCCTCTGGTTTACAGGCACTGTGTAAATTATATATATAGAATCATTATCCTGATGAATGCATTTTTTTACCATTAAAATACAGAAACACATCTTTGATTCATGTTGTTTATAACTGGACTATTAACATTATCATTAGCTGTGTCTGTACAAAGTAGCAGGCGAAAACCTACCAGTTTCACCCACTGTCTCTACCACCTCCCTCCATGCCTGGTTCCTCCGGTTTGTATCCCGGTAAATAGTTCTGGTCGTAAAGAACCGGGTAATTTGCTACCGTAATTTCTCGTTTGGAATATGAGGAAATGAACTGCGGTCTGGCTCTCCCAGCTTGCACGCGGTTAGATTGGCTAGCGATTGAACTGTCAGATTTGCATAAACGGGATTTGATTGGCTGACACTGGCTACTCCGGCGTCTCCGGCTGAAACGCCAGGAAAGCTCCGCTCTGTTACCCACAATTCAGTTCGGCGAAAAGCGAGGCAACGTGACGTCACCCCCATTCACTTTGAATGGGGTGACGGTGTTTTGAAGCTGTCGAAGCTGTAGTGTGGACGGGCCGTTACGTTACAGTGTGTTAAAGTCCTTATCTTGCGTAATTTACTGTAGCTGAAAGATCATAGAACTGTTTCAAAATGCATTAACTTGTTGGGTCTTATTCCAGTAACACGTGATATAGATCGAATATCGTTTCCTATTTGCTGTAAATCACTTGTTAATATCGGGAAAATGGGTCAAATTCAGAGGTATCCAGAAAAGTCTGGATTCAAACTTGCCGCTGCTTGGTGCTGTGTCGTGACGTCACGTGTGGTTCCGCGAATCCTGGTGAGTTCAGCCCGTCCCAGCATCACACAGTGTAGCATTGCTGGTATAGCCGCATGTCAACTTTGTGTATCAGTGTTTATCTCCGAGTTTGTCTTGTTTTTTCCGGATCATGGTGAAGAGGTGTGTCGTTGGCGGGTGTAGCAACACCAATCGGGATGGTTTTACCGTTCATTTGTTCCCGAAAGAGAAGGTTTTACGGGAGAAATGGGAGCGATTTGTGCGATCCGGACGGCAGCAGGGAGCCAGACAGCGGCAGCCGGGAACCACACGTGACGTCACGAAATGGCCTGCTTCCAGAAGCAAAGTTTTTTTATTGGACCTAATATTTTTCCTTTTTTTACATATTATTCAGTATGAAATAAAGAAACATACATTGACTATCTGTTGCATACACCCCCCAGAAATCAACTGCCAAAAAAAGTTTTTAATGTAAGATAAGGACTTTAACCTTGGAGTCTGTGCTCCAACAGGGCTGTTACAGTGTGTGACCGTGTGTTGACCTTCGAGGCAGTGCTCCAACAGGGCAGTGCTCCAACAGGGCTGTTACAGTGTGCGGGAGCTGTAGTCCCCTCCAACACACACTGCTCTGCTGCCGTACAGAGAGTTCCCTCCACCCTTTTCGGCCCAGTTCGCAATTCCACCTTTTGTCACAAAGGGGGCGTGTCCCTCTTGGTTGAAAAGGGGCGGGTCCCCTCCAGCAGCATCTATATAACTCCAGAGCCAGACTCTATCCCTGCTTCTGGCTCTGGTTCTGGTTCTGGTTCTGGTACTGCTTCTGGTTCTGGTTATGCTTCTACTTCTGCTTATGTTGCATCGTGCTTCCAGAGCTACTGGATCTACTATCAGAGAATCTTCTGAGTCCGTCGGAGCTTCTTCATTTCCCGCTGTCTCTCTCTGGAGGATCACCTGAAGGTAAGAAGACTCTGACAGTTACACAGATCCAGACAGGGGTTTATTGATACCGGGTAGAAACCAGAACCACGGTGTCGTGAGTTTGTAATATTCTAATGAAAGCCGATGTATTAAAGAAGACTAAATATAAATCACTATATATCAGTGTATGCTTTATTTAAAATATTTTACCTTAAATTTTAGTTTTTGTCAATATAGTCTGGTGTCTTTTTAGAGATACAGCTTCTGTCTAGAAACAAGGTAAAGCTGGGAAATAATTATAACTTTTTGTTCTAGTTTTCAAAAATACGGTCCGCTATATTTATGATATTTTCACAGATCTAACTTCAGTGTTTCCCATACATTGATTTATTTGTGGCGGGCCGCTGGTTTTTTGGTGGTCTAATCATGGATAGTGAGGTGGACTGATGATCGGAAGGTTGCGAGTTCAAATCCTGCCTGGAACATCACTACTAGTGTGCCCTTGAGCAAGGCACTTAGCCCTCGGTTACTCCAGGGACAATGCCTACATTTAAAATTATATTTTTGGGAGAATAAATCCCACAGATCCTCAACTCCGGTGTGTTTCACTAATTCACAATGCAACACAGAGCAACAAGAACATTGGGGGGGGGGGGGGGGGGGAGGGTGCGGTGCGGTGCCCCCACAAATAGAATCAAATTCTGTGGGAAACACTGAACTTTGTTTTAAACCGGTAAAATTAGCCGTTATTCAGACACCAGACTCCATTGATAAAAACAACGATTTTACCCGACAGAATAAAAGAGTCGTTGGTGTACGACTAACTTGATTAGTTAATTATTTAGTGTTTTGGTGTGACTTTGGGGATTTAAACGGTTCGCTCAGATTCATTAAATATACACAATAACTAAATAATTAAGTTATCCGAACAGCAGCAGCTCCTGTGTTTTGTGAAGTTAAAATGCAGTTTTTATAAATGGAGTCAGGTAAAGCAGTGAAAATATCCTGAATATAGCGAACACTTTATTAAATAGATTTTCCTTTTAAAGACTAAAACAGGTCCGCTAGATTTATCTCGCTGACGGGATCTGAAGCTGTTACATCTCTTTAAAGACACCAGACTCCATTCAGCACTTCTCACTCAGCTGCTGCTGTTCGGGTAACTTTTCGCCCTCCGATGCCACCCTGGCATGACCTCTTGCCCCCCATTTGCCACCCCATGTAAAATGTTCTAGAACCGCCACTGACCCGAACCAGCCAGAAGCTCTGGTGTTAAAATTATGTTTCTGTAACCAGAGTCTGGTTTCTCTGAAGAAAGGCTTCTGTTGCTGTTTTAAACCAAGCTATAGCTGTGGAAATATTATAAATAGCGGACGTATTTTAGAAAACCACAACTAAAATCCACGTGTGTAAAGTGTTTGCTTTGTTTAGAATATTTTCACAGCTTTACCTTGTTTCTAGACAGGGATCTGAAGCTGTTATCGCTCTCTCTTTAAGGACACCAGACTCCATTGAATACAACAGCATTTCTACTTCAGAGAACAGCGCGTGGTTCATCTCTCCCTCAAACTGTCAGCTGTGTATATACAGTATTTACTACAATCAGGGCCGGCCCTTGGCACTGGCAGTATAGGTGAAAGCTAAGGGCGCATCAACCCATAGGGGGCGCCGAAGATTGGGGGAAAGAAAAAAAAAAGAAATGTTTTAGTTTAATTTTTAAATGTAACAAAACAATTTCCTGATTTTTAACAGAACCACGCCTATATTGCACACAGCGCCCATAAACTGTGGCGCACCCCCCCAAATCAGGTAAGTTGAACTGACGGGCTGCGGGGGGGAGGAGCAAGGGGGCGGGTCAAGTGTCATTTTTAATGTGGAAGTAGATTACAGCCCTCTCTTCACTTGATTAGGACAGCTCCCTCTGCTGTAATTAATGTAAATTACAGTAAAAAAACAGAGGTTTGTGTGAAATAGTTATTTTTCTTGAAATAATGTTTTTTGTGTGCAATTGGTTTTCATTTTGTATTTGTGTTAATTTAAGCTAAAATCTTGCCTATGGCAGCAAATTGGTAAGGGCCGGCCCTGTATACACAGCAGGGGTGTAGTGCTGCCTTCAGACATTGCAGTAGGAGCGGTACTGCGTTTTTGGAATAGCAAACTATGTCCATATGTTTCTGTTTTGGTGGTCGTGCTGCAACCGTGTGCGTGCGTGCATGCCCGAGTCATAGGTGCGCTCCTGCACTACACCCCTGTATATCGTAGTATATATTAGTGTTGTAGTACTCAAGACCATTCTTATTAAACGTCGAGACCACGGCTGTTGCTGGGGGATGTGATTGGATGTAAAACGCCCTGTTAAAAAAATTCAACCAATAACGTGACTTCACGTGACTCCGAATCTTTGCCCTCATGAGCCGCAATGTTTGTAAACACGGCACTGGTCAGTACCGGCTGCTGCCCCCCCCATCTCTCGCCACCCCGTTCACACTCACCCAAACGCTCTTGCAGTGAGTGAGTGAGTGAGTGAGAGATTTTATTTAGATTTTTTAAACTACTTTTATTCACAATGATTCACCAAACAAACAAACAAACAAACAGACTAGGGCTGTCAAGTTAACGCGATAATAACGCGTTAACGCAAAAAAAAAAAAATTGCCGCTAATTATTTTAACGTGATTGACGCATGTGTATTTTTTGGCCTCGGCCGCCCCGTAGTTTCAGAGCGCATCGAGTTTAAAATACCATCTACAAGCTGATGCTGACAGCCCCGCTCCTGCCGTCCGCTTGCGGCAGACCACACTTCCACGCTCACCGGCAGGCACCGACTGGCCATCGGGAGGACCGGGAGGGTGTGTGTCTATGTGGCGCGAGAGAGAGACCTTACGTGTATTGTTGTTGTTGTTAGCATCTGGTGCTAGCTAGCTGTGCCAGCCAGACAGCGGGACATTGTGGGAAAAGTCAGCACACTCAGCACGGATAGTGCGCGCAACATGATTGCAGCGTCCAGGCAGCTCCCGTTCGAGCATATGCCTTGAGTTACACATAGCTCCAACGATCACACACACACACACACACACACACACACACACACACACACACACACACACACACACACACACACACACACACACACACACACACACACACACACACACACACACACACACACACACACACACACACACACACTGTATGAGAGAGGTTTGTCATTGATCAAATGATAAGAAACAAACATTTGCATAAAGCATATTTGTCCACTCATGTGTTGATAAGAGTCAAATATCCCCCTAAGGAACATTTAGAACAGATAAAAGGTGTGCGATTAATTTGCGATTAATCGCGATTAACTCTTTTTAATCGACTGACAGCCCTAGTTATAATAAACATACATAAGTATGTTAAATGGATATATCCGCCTTCTTTCATTTATCTTTCCATTCCCACAACAATATACATAAAGAAATTGCATATTTTGGACATAGTTCGAATGGTGATTAATCATGATTAATTAATTTTTAAGCTGTGATTAATCTGATTAAAAATTGTAATCGTTTGACAGGCCTAAAACAGACACATTATCACCAAATAATAAACGGTTTTGTTTGACATGGCGCTAAACTTAAAATCAGTAACATTGTTCAACTTTAACAAAAAAACATCACAACTGAGATCAGGAAAACATCGCATCTCTGGAAAAGAGTCATTGTCATTTGTAAACTTCAGTCCGTAACAGTGAGCCGTTATCAGTGCCAGCTCTGATTGGCTGAGCTGCTGTCTCCAGCTCTGATTGGCTGAGCTGCTGTTTCCAGTTCTGATTGGCTGAGCTGCTGTTTCCAGCTCTGATTGGCTGAGCTGCTGCTTCCAGCTCTGACTTGCTGAGCTGCTGTTTCCAGCTCTGACTGGCTGAGCTGCTGCTTCCAGCTCTGACTGGCTGAGCTGCTGTTTCCAGCTCTGATTGGCTGAGCTGCTGTTTCCAGCTCTGATTGGCTGAGCTGCTGCTTCCAGCTCTGACTGGCTGAGCTGCTGTCTCCAGCTCTGATTGGCTGAGCTGCTGCTTCCAGCTCTGATTGGCTGAGCTGCTGTTTCCAGCTCTGACTGGCTGAGCTGCTGCTTCCAGCTCTGATTGGCTGAGCTGCTGTTTCCAGCTCTGATTGGCTGAGCTGCTGTTTCCAGCTCTGATTGGCTGAGCTGCCGTTTCCAGCTCTGATTGGCTGAGCTGCTGTTTCCAGCTCTGCAGCAGGAGGCTGACCAACCGGACTGACCTGAGGCTCAGACGTGAGGCCAGGCCTGCAGCGTTGTCCAGGCGCACCTCCAACACCTATGCCAGCGTGAGGATCCTCTCTTCACAGAGACTCTGTTGTAGAGAAGGCCCCACACCTTGAAGAGACCTCCATAGAACCCCGAGAGATTGTTCAATTGTAACCCATTCAGGCCCATTAGGAACAGCGACTCAGCCAGACCCAGCCCACCACAGCGCTCCAACAAGGCCCGAGCTACGGGTTTCCAGAGCAGGTCAGCAGGTCCAGTCAGGACGAACCGGAGCCTGAAGGCAGCCCCTCTGCTTGCCAAAAGTAGCAACCCTGCTCGGAAAATGGAAGCCCACTGCCATCGCAAAATGCAGGCAGTGGACAACCTGCGCTCGACCCCACAATTACTCCGCCCCCCCCCGACGTTTGTAAAATAGCCGGACCCCCCGGGGGTCTCCCGGGGTTCTGGAAAATACCAAGCCCCGCCCCCCAGCGACCCCCCCCCATTTTAGGGGCCAATTAACGCGTTATGCCCCGTACGGACCCGCTTCCGTCTCTGACCACCAGGTGGCAATGTCGGGTGCGTCCGGCAACTCGATACGGGAGCCCACTTACCAAATATTTCTAATGTTGGGGGGTTGTCCGTCAACCCAATATGGGGTCCCACTTACCAAATATTTGTAATGTTATACTTATACTTGTACTTAACATTCAGTTAATGACAACTCATTGAGTGTCCACCCTGACCATATGCCACGTCCCCCCTCCTCCTTTGGCAGGAACAGGATGCTCTGAGGGACCCAGTGCATGCGGTCCCAGAAGAAAAGCACCACAAATAAAGATGCTCTCTTAGCATCCCTTCAAGCACCGTTAACATTTAAAGAGCCCAGCTTTATGTCACACATAATGAAATTATAGTTGCATCCTAACAAAAACCTGGCTGAAGAAAAATAAAAGAGAAAAAGTAAAAACAAGATGTTCTTGATCATCATTCTTTGCAGTTTGGTCTTGAATCTTCTGCAGGATTTTCTTTAGCCGTTGCTTCTCTGGTGGCAGAAAACAGGTTCCCCTAAGGCTTCTGTGAGCCAGATTAAGTTCCCCTTCATCCTTCTTCAGGACCATGAGCACCTGTCTCCTAAAGACACAACGTGCTTGAGGTGCGGGTCTTTACAGCCCAGGGGGATCAACTTAATGGGAGACGCAAGCTGCCCGTGTCGAGCCAGCTCTCTCTCCAACAGTTTCTGAAAAAGTTTCTGAAAATGAAACCTAGCTTCACCCTCAGCTTTCTAAGCAGATTATTGACCTGAAGTTTAAAAGCGAGGCAATAATCAAGCCAGATACCAAGGTATTTATAACAGACAACCACTTCAATTACTTTTCCTTGCGTATTAACAATATCCAAAGTTGTCTCCGGTTTCTTTTTGGCTTTTGAAAATAGCATTACCTTAGTTTTTATCAACATTTAAAATAAGATTAAAGTGGACCTATCATGCTATATTTGAATAATCTAGTGTAGGACCATACCTATATAAAGCAGATTTAAACGTTTTATTTTTCAAAATACCAAACAGATCATGCATTTTATCCATTCCTCATTTCGCTCAATGTAACATCTCTTTGCATCATGGGCTGATTCAGTGAGAACAGCACCATCTACAGGCCTGAAATATGTACTACAGTGTCTCCAGCGCTTTCCAACGGTAATGTCCGTGGCTGTCTCCTCCTGATTGGTGGAGTTGGCCCAATAGCCGTAGCGCCACTTCTGTGACGTCATAGAAGTGTTCAAATCTGGATCAGTCTGTATCAGATCCGTTGCGGCCCCTTTTTTAGAGATTTGGGTATGGAGGAAAAGAGAGGGTTGTGTTTTCTGACTCTTGGTGAGTTCCCTGGAACACCGGAGACACATGTTCATGTAGAGAAGACGTACAAAAGTGCATTTTGCATGATAGGTCACCTTTAAAAAAAACTTTACCTGTTCACTCACGAGGCGTTCAAGAACCTTGGCCAGAACTGATCATTTAGAGATGGGCCTATAATTATTTAATAAAGTGGCCTCCCCTCTTTTTAGTGGAGGAAGGACATACGCTGACTTCCATACTTTTGGAATTGTGTTTGTGCTGAGGGAGAGGTTAAAAAGAGAAGTAAGAGGTGGTGCAATAAAATCTGCAGCTATCTTTAAAAAGAAAGGTTCTACATTGTCCGTGCCAGCCGGTTTCTTAGGATCTAACTTGGTTAAGGCTTCATGAATGGCTTCAATAGAAAGAAGAGAAAAACTGAAGGGGTTTTCCAAAACACGTTTTTCAGAGTCACGGACTGTGGTGTTCACAGAAGCAGAGTTAGTGACAGAATCAAACAGAGAGTCACAGGACACAAAATGCTCGTTAAAACAATTGAACGTAGTGGCCCTGTCCTGGTCCCGTGGCCAACCTGGTCTCACCAGAATGCGTGACTCCACCACGACTCCTTAACACCGCATTGCCTGGTGGAGTCACGAACTCTGCTACATGAACGTGTCTGCACCACCCAAACAACCCTAATGTAAAGTGAATGAGGCTGCTTTGTCGTGGTGCACACACACATTTCTACAACGTCCAGCATTGAACTTTTATTCTATAAAACGTTTTTAAAATCTACTTTATAGCTTGTAGCAACTCACGGGAGGCTTCTTTTATTTTATTTGTATTCATAATAATTTGTATTTTTCGTCAGAATGTATTATGGCAACCCTGTCTCCTTCCCACAGAACTAAACTGCAATCTTCTCAATTACGTTTAGCTCGAAACGTATTTTCTCCCATGTTACGTTCGTTATGAACGTATCTTAAATACGTTTATTCTCTACATATCTTGGCCATTTATTGTCTTGTTTATAATAATGACAATAGTCATTTATAAATATCATTTTAGAGCACACATTTGAAATCAGTAGGCGAGGCTGTAATTTCTCCAGCTGTTACTCTCATGAGCGAGGCAGAACATAAGAGTTTTAACGAGCCAACAAGCTGCTGTGTCGTTTATTGCTCCTCAAACATTAAAACAAATCCAGAGTTACGTGTTTCTGTACTTCCTCTAAGAAGAAAGGACATTAACAGAAGATCTCTGTGACGCCAGATGTGGTGTTGTTAATGCGATATGATATCCGGAAAAAAAATCAGTTTAGGATGGCCGAAGACACTACACTACCCACAATCCCCAGCTATCGTTTGGGACTACAGTCCCGTTGCTTGACAAACCCCGTGATTAATCTTCAAGCTCTGGGATTGGATGTTGGAGTGGCAGTGCGCCAAGGTTACACCCATGGGGTTACGGTGAGCGTCAAGCTCTTTGAAATGGAACGAAACCACGGCAGACTATTCAAAACTGGACTCGAACGCCCCCCCAGAACTACACATGCTGGCTATTGTGTTTCGCAACATGTTCTCTATGGCACGTCTCTACTGGGAATTGTAGTTTTAAAAGACGTTTTCGTTTTTCCCAAAATTAGAAGTTGACAGTATTAAACTGTGTACAGCCCTGGAGGTTTAGGCGATAGGAAACACATTGGTGTGTACACATTTAAAACATGTAATTACTAAATGGGTGAAAATCGCTTGTGTCCATAATGGGCAGCATTAACATATACCCACATGACAGCTCATTGTTACTTTGTAATTCTACTCCACTACAATTCAGAGGTTAACCTGGTATTTTTACTCACTACATTTATTTGAGTTACTTACTTCCTGAGTAAAATTCAGGGAAAGTGCCAACAATCAGGAGAGATATTTGATAGTTGGTGCTTGAGAAGAATAAACATTTATCTGCAGATCTTCATAAAGTATATTCATTAATCGTTATTCTCTACTAATAGTTAAAAACGGTATATAATTGCTATTTTGCACATCCCTTTCAAGATTTCAAGATTTTCTAAGGTTTATTGACATATCATATACACAACTCGGGTAGATATCCCCTGGACGCCACGGGACCCTGACCAAGCGTCGCTCCTGGACGCGTTGGGGGTGAGAGTGTGTTGATTTCACCGGTGGATATCGATTTTATGGCTTTCCAAAATGTTCCAGGATCATTCAGGTTCTTTGTGGTGACCGACAGATAATACTTAGACTTAGCACTTTTGATTTGTGATGTGAAGCTATTTCTTAGCTGCCTAAAACGCAGCCATTCTACCTCTGAGCCTGATTTCCTAGCCTTTGCCCAGGCCTTGTTTCTCTCATGAAGGAGACTGGACAGCTCAGCAGAAAACCAGGGATTGTCTCGTCCCTTCACTCTAAATGTACGCAGGGGTGCATGTCTATCAATGATCTCCATAAAACCAAGATAAAAATAAAACCATGCAGTTTCTACATCAGCACACAGATACATTTTACCCCAATCAAACCCAAACAGCTACAAATTAGAGTTGCTTACTGATTGACTTGGAAACCAAAGTGGTTACACTAAACTTATTCTTCACATAAATGGCAACGCCACCACCTTTATTAGATCGGTCAGAACGATACACATTATAACCATTTAAGGCGATGTCAGAGGCAAAGATATATTTATTTAGCCACGTTTCTGATAAAACAATGACGTCAGTCGAGTTCGCCCAAATTCGGACAAAATCTAGTTAAAATAACAGACTGCGCACATTCAGGTGGATGAAACCCAACCCAGACCTAGCTTTAAAATCAGCAGGAGTAGCGATCTGAGTACTGCTACTGGGCCGACCAGGGTTAGGTTGTACATTTCCTGATAGCAATAATAGCAAGAAAATGTATGTGTGCCTCCCTGGAACTCCACCCTCGACCGACCGTCTCCATCATCCACCCTCGACCCCCCGTCTCCATCATCCACCCTTGCCATGATAGAGAGGCAATATGATGCCCGAACTCCCTTGAACTCCACCCTCGACCCCCCGTCTCCAGCATCCACCCTCGACTGACCATCTCCATCATCCACCCTCGCCATGATAGAGAGGCAATATGATGCCAGGACTCCCTGGAACTCCACCCTCGACCCCCCGTTTGC
Organism: Notothenia rossii; assembly: GCF_949606895.1. Classification (NCBI taxonomy): domain Eukaryota; kingdom Metazoa; phylum Chordata; class Actinopteri; order Perciformes; family Nototheniidae; genus Notothenia; species Notothenia rossii. Next base: position 92,010,692 of record NC_136903.1, on the reverse strand, counting down.
ATCATCCCCCTTTGCCATGATAGAGAGGCAATATGATGCCCGAACCCCCCGGAACTCCACCCTCAACCCCCTGTTTGCATCATCTACCCTCACTATGATAGAGAGGCAATATGATGCCCGAACCCCCCGGAACTCCACCCTCAACCCCCCGTTTGCATCATCTACCCTCACCATGATAGAGAGGCAATATGATGCCCGAACCCCCCGGAACTCCACCCTCGACACCCCATCTCCATCATCCACCCTCACTCGACTGTCTCCATCATCCACCCTCACTCGACTGTCTCCATCATCCACCCTCACTCGACTGTCTCCATCATCCACCCTCACTCGACTGTCTTCATCATCCACCCTCACTCGACTGTCTTCATCATCCACCCTCGTGGATGACAGGCCCCTTCTGGCAGAGGAAATAGGATTGGAGGATGGAAGTCCTGGAGGTATGTTTACATTTCAATATCTCAAACATTCAACACCATATTATTAAGTCGTCACATTTAGCGATACTGCTAATTTTCTCATTTATTTTTCATTTCCTTTTGTTGTCGCAACTTAAAATCAGCTGCTGTTGCTCAGGCTAAGAAACACAATATTAGTCGCTTTCACACCAAGTACTTTGCCGTACTTAGTACCCCAGCACTAAGTACCAATCGCGTTCACACCGGAGTACTTTTCCCTAAGGGAAGATTACGCAAATGAGCCGCTGACGTCACTTCTTCTTCTTCTGCTATGGTTTTACTGGCAGGCCGCAAACAACTTCACGGCGTTTACTGCCACCCGAAGTCCCCGGCCGGGAGTCCCCGGAGTTTGGGCCTTCAGAGTAAATCGCCAGAACGCCGACACCTCCTCATCTCTCCACCGCTCCCATGTTTTTTTTTGTGTTGCCATAAGTTATTCTCTCTCCATTGGTGCGCGGGGCTAATGCTAATGCTAATAATGCTAATGCCAGCAAATACAATGGCGGCTTCAAAAAATTGTTCAGAGTTTTACCGGGCGTGGTTTGCAATTCGCCTAGCCAATAGATATTGGTACTTTTTTGGTACCACCTCTCTAGCAGCCACTAAAAATGGGGGTAAAAGTTCCCGGCAGAACTATTTTTGGTGTGAACGCGACATAAGGGGTACTAACGGAACCAAACGGGAAAAGTATGGGGAAAAGTACGGGGAAAAGTACTCCGGTGTGAACGCGCCTATTGGTACTAAAGTCCTGAAGAAGATCTTTGACACCTCGTCCTGAGAGTGCGTGAAAGAGTTCATCAAGCTCAGCTTTTCAAAGGTTTACATCAAAAGTAATACAAACAAGCCCCCCCCCCCCAGCCTACAAAAATCTATGATGTGTTTCCTTCCCCCCTCCCTCTCTTCCATCAGAGCCTCTGTTATCACAGCTAAAGGTTAACACTTTGGAAACCACACTTTCCTTAACTCTATATAAATGTTTTTCTGATGAGCTTTTAAACGTTTCATATCTAGGGACAATAAAGCAACATTCATTTGTTTATGTCTTTGTTTTGTTTGTATGTGTTTTTCCAGCAGAACCAGTCTGTCTTCCAGCTGGCTGGATACACACCTTGCCTGAAGTGGACCAGAGGTGGATATCCAAAGCTCTGTTTAAGTGGAACTCACAGGGCCATCCTGAGCTGGATTTGAACCGGGTGGACAAACTTTGGTGGTTTCCCCCCCAGGTGCCACTGAAGACCAGCAGTTCTCCTGCCCTAGAAAACTACTTTGGTCATCCCATGCTGCTGTGGATGCCACGAAAGCTGTGGCAAGTTAAGCTGACCTGCCCACATCCAGAGTGCAACAAAGAACTGTTGAGCTCAGCTGGCCTGCATCAGAAGATCAGGCAGGTGGTGGCTGTTGGAAAGATGTACTTTGTAGCATCTGAGTCCCTGGCCTGCCAAAGGTGCAAGAGGACGCTCATCAGCTGGAGTCATGACCTCGTCTCTCAGCTGGACATTGGACACAGGGTGCAGTTCCCTTGCATCCTGACATCTAAACTTGCATGTGACGTGGAAGTTGCAAGTTTGATGCGTCAGCGAGGAATGGTTAGCAGCAGCATCCAGATCCAGAGGAAGCTGCAGGAGCGCCATGATGAGGTGTGGATGCAGAAGACAGTCCAGTACCTGCAGGATTGTAAGGCCGGTGCTGTCACATGGGGCCGGATCCTGCCCGGGCCCTTTGAACCTGCGCCTGCCATGCCTCCTGTCCCGAAGCACCAGGGGCTGATGCAGGTTTATGCCCTGGATGTCCTGCAAAGGCTGGATGAAATCAAGGCCACCATCACTTCACGGTATGGTCGGATCCTTAAGATGGATTCTACCACAAACGGGGTCCGGAAGCTAGCAGGAAAAAGCTACAGCACCGCAACCTGGGCCACCAACGTTGGTAATGAGCATGGACAGGTCATCATGTCCGTGCTCACAGCCAGCTACCATTCTGGTCTCGGTCCTATGGTTGAAGGACTCATCAACAGATACAGAATGGCTGGGGTTGCTCCTCCTGAGGTGCTATATGTGGACCGAGACTGCTGTGGCAACACTCCTTTCAGGAGAATGTTTGAAGAGTGGAACCACATGACCATCCTGTTGGACATCTGGCACTTCATGCGCAGATTTGCTGCGGGTTGCAGCACACACTCCCACCAGCTGTTTGCCACCTTTATGACACGCCTCAGAGGCTGTATCTTAATGTGCCACCCGGAGGACCTGAAGGCCTTGTGTGATGCAAAACGTGCAGAGCTAGAAGCTGGAGGGAGAAATCCATCCGAGGCTGATGTGCTCCGCTCTGTCAGCATAAGTGAGCTAGCTCTACATTGCCGGAGAATCACCCGCGGCATCGAGGAGACCGAGGCTCGGATTCATAGCCTCGTGCAGGCCTTTGATGGAGATGCTGGGCGGGACTCTCTGGGAGCGCCGCTCATCAACTGGGCCCGGATGAGGGAAATCATCAAGTCCCAGATGAAGCATGTGTGCTGCCTCCAGGATCCTCCAGGTGTGAAGCTCTACACCCAAACTGGAACCATTGAGAAGGGAGGGCACCGCCTGCCAACGTACCGCTGTTTGAGAGGCTCTGATTCGCTGGAGTCGTTTAAGCTGCACCTGAACCTCTTCACCGCAGGTACATCTGTTTCCTTTTTCTCATCCTGTGATTACATTTGGGATTTGAATAAATAACAGCTACTGCCGAGGTGCTCTTGAGCAAGGCACCTAACCTTGAAACTTCCTGGAAGTAGTCATCACATACAGAACATCAAGTAGTTCCTGAACAGTGTCCTTCACATGCTGATATCCAAGAGAGGGAGTTCCACAGTCACAAGATGGAGGAATAGAAAGCAGTATTCAATGTTTACTTCAGATTAGCTCCACGTCAGAAATGAGCATGCTTGTCATATGTCTCTCTCCATAGAGGCTGAATCATCATGTTAATCACATAGCTATCATATGCCTCAAACAGTCCTGATGCTCTTCTAGGTAATCACACATCCTGTCATGTTCACAGCTACAGTTGATACCTTTGATATCATGTTACTCTCATGTTGGAAGAGGGCATTCAGGATGTTGCCATCATATTCAAAACAATGTGTCCCAAATGAAATGAAAAATCTTCTTTTTTACAGGTACGCTTCAAAGTGACACCATTTTCCAAGCCTTTCTTTTGGATGGACTCGCCAGCTGGAATGACGTCACGCAGCATCCAATCGGCTACAACCATCTGCTCCACCATGCTGTAAAGAGCCTATCAGAGGAGGGTCAGGACCAGAACACCGTCCCTTATGTTGGGCCAAGAAAACCCACTGGTTGGTAGAAAGCCATTTGATCTGCTTGTAGTGTACAGTTATACAGACAGTTTTATTCCACAGGCCATAAGATTATTAAACACCTGAACTTTTTAAAGAACATCAATAAATGTATGCATTATACAAATTATTTATCGAATATATCATTCCATTTACTTGCATATAGACTTGCACTATTTCTATTTTATTTGTATTTACTTGCACATCTCAAAACATTCTGAAACTTGAAAAAGAAGAAGAAGAAGTTTCAAGGTTAAGTGCCTTGCTCAAGGGCACCTCGGCAGTGGCCTTGGAGGTGTGCTGGCGCCTCTCCAGCTACCAGCTCGCTCCAATTGTTGTTGTTGTTGTTGGTCCAATCCGGACGTGAACCGGCAACCCTTTGGTTCCAAGACCAAGTCCCTACAGACTGAGCCACTACCGCCTCTATTTAAAAATATATATATTCTTATTTTCTTTTTACAAGACGAGGGAGATAAGTGCAATTTTCTTTTCTAATGTATGTAAAAAATACAATTATACCACTCGCTTAATGTTGTGTGATAGTTATGCAAATCACTTTTAATCTAAGTATCAAGAGTAATTAAATGTAATATTTATAATTTATCAGAATACCTTTATTAGTCCCACAGAGGGGATATTTACATCCATCCATCTTCTCCTGCTTATATAGCAGATCCAGCAGAGAGCCCCAAACTTCCCTCTCCCAGCCCACATCAACCAGCTCAGACTGGAGGATTCAAGGAGCTCCCAGGCCAGCGAAGAGATATAATCCCTCCACCTGGTCCTAGGTAGAGATATAATCCCTCCACCTGGTTTTAGGTAGAGATATAATCCCTCCACCTGGTCCTAGGTAGAGATATAATCCCTCCACCTGGTCCTGGGTAGAGATATAATCCCTCCACCTGGTCCTAGGTAGAGATATAATCCCTCCACCTGGTCCTAGGTAGAGATATAATCCCTCCACCTGGTCCTAGGTAGAGTTATAATCCCTCCACCTGGTTTTAGGTAGAGATATAATCCCTCCACCTGGTCCTAGGTAGAGATATAATCCCTCCACCTGGTCCTGGGTAGAGATATAATCCCTCCACCTGGTCCTAGGTAGAGATATAATCCCTCCACCTGGTCCTAGGTAGAGATATAATCCCTCCACCTGGTCCTAGGTAGAGATATAATCCCTCCACCTGGTCCTGGGTAGAGATATAATCCCTCCACCTGGTCCTAGGTAGAGATATAATCCCTCCACCTGGTCCTGGGTAGAGATATAATCCCTCCACCTGGTCCTAGGTAGAGATATAATCTCTCCACCTGGTCCTAGGTAGAGATATAATCCCTCCACCTGGTCCTAGGTAGAGATATAATCCCTCCACCTGGTCCTAGGTAGAGATATAATCCCTCCACCTGGTCCTAGGTAGAGATATAATCCCTCCACCTGGTCCTAGGTAGAGATATAATCCCTCCACCTGGTCCTAGGTAGAGATATAATCCCTCCACCTGGTCCTGGATAGAGATATAATCCCTCCACCTGGTCCTAGTTAGAGATATAATCCCTCCACCTGGTCCTAGGTAGAGATATAATCCCTCCACCTGGTCCTGGGTAGAGATATAATCCCTCCACCTGGTCCTAGGTAGAGATATAATCCCTCCACCTGGTCCTAGGTAGAGTTATAATCCCTCCACCTGGTCCTAGGTAGAGATATAATCCCTCCACCTGGTCCTGGGTAGAGATATAATCCCTCCACCTGGTCCTAGGTAGAGTTATAATCCCTCCACCTGGTCCTAGGTAGAGTTATAATCCCTCCACCTGGTCCTAGGTAGAGATATAATCCCTCCACCTGGTCCTGGGTAGAGATATAATCCCTCCACCTGGTCCTAGGTAGAGGTATAATCCCTCCACCTGGTCCTGGGTCGATTTATAATCCCTCCACCTGGTCCTAGGTAGAGATATAATCCCTCCACCTGGTCCTGGGTAGAGATATAATCCCTCCACCTGGTCCTGGGTCGATTTATAATCCCTCCACCTGGTCCTAGGTAGAGATATAATCCCTCCACCTGGTCCTGGGTAGAGATATAATCCCTCCACCTGGTCCTGGGTAGAGATATAATCCCTCCACCTGGTCCTAGGTAGAGTTATAATCCCTCCACCTGGTCCTAGGTAGAGATATAATCCCTCCACCTGGTCCTGGGTAGAGATATAATCCCTCCACCTGGTCCTAGGTAGAGATATAATCCCTCCACCTGGTCCTGGGTAGAGATATAATCCCTCCACCTGGTCCTAGGTAGAGATATAATCTCTCCACCTGGTCCTAGGTAGAGATATAATCCCTCCACCTGGTCCTGGGTAGAGATATAATCCCTCCACCTGGTCCTAGGTAGAGATATAATCTCTCCACCTGGTCCTAGGTAGAGATATAATCCCTCCACCTGGTCCTAGGTAGAGATATAATCCCTCCACCTGGTCCTGGGTACAGATATAATCCCTCCACCTGGTCCTGGGTAGAGTTATAATCCCTCCACCTGGTCCTAGGTAGAGTTATAATCCCTCCACCTGGTCCTGGGTAGAGATATAATCCCTCCACCTGGTCCTAGTTAGAGATATAATCCCTCCACCTGGTCCTAGGTAGAGATATAATCCCTCCACCTGGTCCTGGGTAGAGATATAATCCCTCCACCTGGTCCTAGGTAGAGATATAATCCCTCCACCTGGTCCTAGGTAGAGATATAATCCCTCCACCTGGTCCTAGGTAGAGATATAATCCCTCCACCTGGTCCTAGGTAGAGTTATAATCCCTCCACCTGGTCCTAGGTAGAGATATAATCCCTCCACCTGGTCCTGGGTAGAGATATAATCCCTCCACCTGGTCCTAGGTAGAGTTATAATCCCTCCACCTGGTCCTAGGTAGAGATATAATCCCTCCACCTGGTCCTGGGTAGAGATATAATCCCTCCACCTGGTCCTAGGTAGAGGTATAATCCCTCCACCTGGTCCTGGGTCGATTTATAATCCCTCCACCTGGTCCTAGGTAGAGATATAATCCCTCCACCTGGTCCTGGGTAGAGATATAATCCCTCCACCTGGTCCTAGGTAGAGATATAATCCCTCCACCTGGTCCTAAATAGAGTTATAATCCCTCCACCTGGTCCTAGGTAGAGATATAATCCCTCCACCTGGTTTTAGGTAGAAATATAATCCCTCCACCTGGTCCTGGGTAGAGATATAATCCCTCCACCTGGTCCTAGGTAGAGATATAATCCCTCCACCTGGTCCTAGGTAGAGTTATAATCCCTCCACCTGGTTTTAGGTAGAAATATAATCCCTCCACCTGGTCCTGGGTAGAGATATAATCCCTCCACCTGGTCCTAGGTAGAGTTATAATCCCTCCACCTGGTTTTAGGTAGAAATATAATCCCTCCACCTGGTCCTGGGTAGAGATATAATCCCTCCACCTGGTCCTAGGTAGAGATATAATCCCTCCACCTGGTCCTAGGTAGAGTTATAATCCCTCCACCTGGTCCTAGGTAGAGTTATAATCCCTCCACCTGGTCCTAGGTAGAGATATAATCCCTCCACCTGGTCCTGGGTAGAGATATAATCCCTCCACCTGGTCCTGGGTAGAGATATAATCCCTCCACCTGGTCCTGGGTAGAGATATAATCCCTCCACCTGGTTTTAGGTAGAGATATAATCCCTCCATCTGGTCCTAGGTAGAGTTATAATCCCTCCACCTGGTTTTAGGTAGAGATATAATCCCTCCACCTGGTCCTGGGTAGAGATATAATCCCTCCACCTGGTCCTAGGTAGTTATAATCCCTCCACCTGGTCCTAGGTAGAGATATAATCCCTCCACCTGGTCCTGGGTAGATATATAATCCCTCCACCTGGTCCTAGGTAGAGATATAATCCCTCCACCTGGTCCTAGGTAGAGATATAATCCCTCCACCTGGTCCTGGGTAGAGATATAATCCCTCCACCTGGTCCTAGGTAGAGATATAATCCCTCCACCTGGTCGTAGGTAGAGATATAATCCCTCCACCTGGTCGTAGGTAGAGATATAATCCCTCCACCTGGTCCTAGGTAGAGATATAATCCCTCCAACTGGTCCCTGGTAGAGATATAATCCCTCCACCTGGTCCTAGGTAGAGATATAATCCCTCCACCTGGTCCTAGGTAGAGATATAATCCCTCCACCTGGTCCTAGGTAGAGATATAATCCCTCCACCTGGTCCTAGGTAGAGATATAATCCCTCCACCTGGTCCTGGGTAGAGATATAATCCCTCCACCTGGTCCTAGGTAGAGATATAATCCCTCCACCTGGTCCCTGGTAGAGATATAATCCCTCCACCTGGTCCTACGTAGAGATATAATCCCTCCACCTGGTCCTAGGTAGAGATATAATCCCTCCACCTGGTCCTGGGTAGAGATATAATCCCTCCACCTGGTCCTAGGTAGAGATATAATCTTTCCACCTGGTCCTAGGTAGAGTTATAATCCCTCCACCTGGTCCTGGGTCGAGTTATAATCCCTCCACCTGGTCCTAGGTAGAGATATAATCCCTCCACCTGGTCCTAGGTAGAGATATAATCCCTCCACCTGGTCCTAGGTAGAGATATAATCCCTCCACCTGGTCCTAGGTAGAGATATAATCCCTCCACCTGGTCCTAGGTAGAGATATAATCCCTCCACCTGGTCCTAGGTAGAGATATAATCTTTCCACCTGGTCCTAGGTCTACCGCTGGGTCTCCTCCCAACTGGACATGCCTGGAACACCTAGGGACAGGTGGTATCCTTACCAAATCAAGTTTTATTTATAAAGCACATTTTAAAAAAGATTTTTGGTCGAGCCAAAGTGCTGTACATGCAATAAAAACACTTAACAGAAGACAATAAATTACAAGAGCAAAAGTAAAATCACACACAGGGAAAAGTCAGGAGTCGTGCTCCGCTCTGACTGGAAGGCCAGAGAGAAGAAGTGAGTTTTAAGAGTAGATTAAAAACCCCAGGACCTGGGCCGACCTCACGTGGAGGGGCAGAGTGTTCCAGAGCCTGGGGCCAGCTGAAGGCTCGGTGCCCTCGGGTTTTGAGCCTGGTCTTGGGCACTACCAGCAGCAGCTGGTCAGCAGACCTTAAGGCTCTGGGGTGTCGCGCTGGAGGAGTTCAGCTATAGGCCGGAGCCAGACCATTTAGGGCTTTGAAAACAAATAAAAGGATTTAAAAATCAATTCTGAACCGAACTGGAAGCCGGTGCAGTGAGGCCAGAGTTGGGGTGATGTGGTCACGCTTTCTGTGGCCAGTGAGAAGACGTGCAGCTGCGTTCTGCTCTAGCTGCAGGCGTTTAATTGACGCCTGGTCCGTACCCACGTACAGAGCGTTGCAGTAATCCAACCTCGAGGTAACAAAGGCGTTAATAACCCTTTCCAGGTCTTTAAAAGATAAAAACGACTTGGTCTTAGCCAATAGTCATATTTTAAAAAGCAGGTATTGACTACGCTGCTGACCTGCTTACAAATTGAAAAGTGCTATTGAAGGTCACTCTAAGGTTCGTGACAGAGGGGAGGATGTTTTTATTGAGGGAGCCCAGAATTTCAACCGGGGAGGCTGGAGGTCGGGGTCCAAAAAAGATGACCTCGGTCTTGCTCTCGTTGAGGTTGAGGACATTTTGGCTCAGCCAGGATTGTATCTCTGCTAAGCAGTCCATCAACTGCTGTAGTGAGTTGACCTTTGAATTGAGAGGCAGATAGATCTGCACATCATCGGTGTAACAATGGAAGGGGATGTTGTGTTTTGTGAGAATTGAACCTAGGGGCAGTATGTACAGTAGAAAAAGGATGAGCCTTGGGGAACCCCACAGGTAAGAGGGGCTTTGGCAGAGGAGAAGGCACCTAGCTGCACTGAGAGGCTACGGTCTGTCAGGTAGGACCTGAACCATGCAAGGGCAGAGCCTGTGATGCCTGCGGACTGTTCTAGCCGTGACAGCAGGATGCTATGGTCCATAGTGTCGAAGGCAGCTGTCAGGTCTAACAGCACCAGGACAGCTGGGCTACCTGAGTCGGCGGCTCGGAGCAGATCATTAAGAACTCTTCAAAGGGCTGTTTCAGTGCAGTGCATGGGTTTGAAGCCAGACTGAAACTTTTCAAGGATGCCATGCGTGGTTAAGAAAGACTGGGCTAATGCTAATAATGCTAATGCGAGGAAATAAAATGGAGAGTTTTACGGGGTGTGGTTTTCAATTCGCCCAGCCAATCAGAAATTGGAACATTTTCCTCTCCAGGAAAGTCCCTGCTCTTTAGCAGGGACTAAAAAAGATTGGACGCACTAGAGGAGATGATAATTAAGCAGAGAAACAACAAAGCTACACCAGAGAGCTCATCTCCCAAGACACACCGGAGAGCCCACCTTAGGAGGGAGACAGTGACTCTGTAACTGAGGAGGATACTTCACCTACGGGTTAGGGTTAGATGTTGTCAGGAAGAAAACAATACACGATAAGGTACTAGTCAAATCGTCAATCAGGGAGTTTACGAGAGAACAACAGTCAGAAGAGAGCAGAGAGAAAAACATTGTTATACACAGATTACAAGAAAGTGAGGACGAAAATATAGATGCCAGGAAACGGCATGATGAAGACACGATAAACGATCTGATAAAAAACGAGTTGGGAATCAAAGGGTTTTTGGCCTCAAAGGTGATTCGCCTCGGGACTCGAGAACCGGAAAAGAACAGACCAACGCTGATTACCACAAACTGCGCTGTCGAGAAACGAAAAATAATTGAAGAACGCATCAGCAAAGTTCAAGTTAATCAGTGTGGCAAACGACCTCTCCAAAGAACAACGGGAACAGAGGAACGACCTTGGCAAGAAAGCAAAAATCAAAATGGAAGAGGACGGAACGAACATGTGGCGGTTCAAAATACAAGGACCAGTGTGGGACATGAAAGATGTTTGGCAAAAAATCAAACCAAATCAAAACAAGACAGAACCCACAAATACATAAATAATAACAACTCAGAGAGAAGAGGACTTCCTAAGGGAATTCAATGTCTTTACACTAATGCAGATTCTGTTATGAATAAGAGAAATGAACTGGTAGCAAACATTGATAAATATGACCCAGATATTATAGCTATTAGTGAAGCACTTCCAAAAAACCCACCAGTACCAATCCAGCTCTGTGAATTGATCATCAGTGGATATGACATTTTCAGCAATCTAGATGAGGGTAGAAGAGGTGTCTGTATCTACGCTAAATCCTACCTCAGAGCAGCACCTCAGAACTTTAAGGGCTGTACATCTACAGAATCTGCGTGGTGCGTCTTCTGGTTGGATGTGTCTACCGGTCACCAAACTGTCAAAAATATCGGCAACTCTGAAACTAGAAGTTTAGTTGAAGAAGCTTCCTCACCAAACCGCAGCCACGTTTTAATTATGGGAGACTTCAACTATCCTGAAATTGGTTGGCAACCCATACGGGCACCAGAGAGTGGAAACCACCCTGCATCCATGTTCCTTGAATGCTTGAGAGACTGCTGCGTATTTCAACATGTAACAAAACCAACTCATGCAAGAGGAAAACAAACCCCACACGTGCTTGACCTAATTATCACAAATGAGGAGGGAATGGTTGAGGATCTAAGCCATGAAGCACCACGAGGAAAAAGTCACCATGAGATAATCCAAACCGCACGTTCCTCCTTGATAAAGAAAATGATGAAGGCCTGAAACAGGAAATGATTGGGACAGACCGGGCACAGACCTTTGAAGAGTCAGCTTCAGCACAGTGGGAGGCCATGGAAGAAAAAATCCTAAAAAGTTGCAAGAGGCACATCCCTATGTCATCGGGAAAAAGTTTTAAAAAATCGCTCTACTCCAGAATGGATAAATGATAGAATCAAACATCAAATCAAAAAGTGCAAAGTCGGAAAGCTAAAAGAGAGCATGAAAGAAAAATTGCAAAGGAAGCCAAAGAGAATCCAAGCTAAAAGTCAATGCCACAGTCGGAGATCTGCAAAAGGCGAATGGCAGCCTGGCTCAAAGACAAGGACAAAGCCAATACACTACATTCCTTCTTTGCTAGTGTGTTCACAAAGGAGGACATCTCATCAATACCAGACTTCCAGGACAGACCATTTAATAATATACTCAATAAATTGGACTTCACATCAAAGGACATCCATAAAAAACTATTGCATTTAGATGCCTCCAAAGCATCAGGACCGGGTGACATCTATCCCAGGATTCTCAAAGGACTGTGTGACGAACTAGATGAACTCTTACTTACTATATTTAAAAAATCCCTTGATGAAGGTGTGGTGCCACAGCCTTGGAAGGATGCTCATGTAACTCCTATATTCAAAAAAGGTGACTGAAGCAATCCTGGAAACTATAGGCCTGTCCGCCTTACAGCAGTAGTATGCAAACTCCTTGAATCCTTGGTGCGTGATGCCGTCATAGAACATCTTGACTCAAACAACGTATTATCAGACCAACACGGCTTCGTCCAGGGCAGACCCTGTTCAACCCAGCTCCTGGCCTGCCTTGACATATGGCCTCGAATGATCTGACAGAAAGCGTTGTCACATCCAAGAGGGTTAACTGTCTCAAGTCCCGCCTCGACCATTACTGGTCAAACATCACCTTCACTTTGGACGATGTGACTGTTGCCAGCATCCATAGTAAATAAAGAATCAGTGATCTACTTATTTATTTATGAGCGACTAAAAGGTCTTAGGCCTATTACAGCCGTATCCGATTGATTGATTGATTGATTGATTGATTGATTGAAAAAGGGGTGAAAAGGTTGGCAAAAAAAAGTTCTAGTTCCAGATTATTTTGGTGTGAATGCAAAATCCCAGGAACTATTGGAACCATTCCTGGGAAAAGTATTCCGATGTGAAAGCACCTATAGTCTTTGTTGTTGTGTGTGGGGTCTACCAGGGGGCCGTGGTAGTTGTACGGTCTGACTGTTGCAGGAAGGAAGGACCTGCGATGTCTCTCCGTGACTCACCAGTCATATTATATTATAGACATGATCTCATTCTAATCTGATGATCTAATTGTATTCTTTGTTTTACTTTAAAGAGGAACTGATGGGAGTGGAGTATCTTTACCAGCAAACTGAGGGAGTTCTTCTGGACTTCAAGCTGGGCGTACGAGAGCTGGAGAGCAGTGAAGTTTCTCTAGATATTCCAGTAGCTGAACCTGAGGACTTCACTCCCCCCACCTTCCACCGCGAGGGGGGTCCGTCTCCTCCATCCTCCACCCTGTCCTCCCTGTCTGTGGTCCCTCCCCCCTCCTTCCGAGTGGACCTATCATCACAACCGTCCACCTCAGTCCATGTCAGTAACTAAATACTTTGTTACTGTACTTAATTAAGTACATTGTTCTGGTATTAGTACTTTACTCCTCTGCTACTTTTTCTGACTACTTTTTAATTTGACTTCTTACATGTTGAACACAAATACCTGTACTTTCTACTTCTTACATGTTGAACACAAATACCTGTACTTTCTACTTCTTACATGTTGAACTCAAATACCTGTACTTTCTACTTCTTACATGTTGAACACAAATACCTGTACTTTCTACTTCTTACATGTTGAACACAAATACCTGTACTTTCTACTTCTTACATGTTGAACACAAATACCTGAACTTTCTACTTCTTACATGTTGAACACAAATACCTGTACTTTCTACTTCTTACATGTTGAACACAAATACCTGTACTTTCTACTTCTTACATGTTGAACTCAAATACCTGTACTTTCTACTTCTTACATGTTGAACTCAAATACCTGTACTTTCTACTTCTTACATGTTGAACTCAAATACCTGTACTTTCTACTTCTTACATGTTGAACACAAATACCTGTACTTTCTACTTCTTACATGTTGAACTCAAATACCTGTACTTTCTACTTCTTACATGTTGAACTCAAATACCTGTACTTTCTACTTCTTACATGTTGAACACAAATACCTGTACTTTCTACTTCTTACATGTTGAACTCAAATACCTGTACTTTCTACTTCTTACATGTTGAACTCAAATACCTGTACTTTCTACTTCTTACATGTTGAACTCAAATACCTGTACTTTCTACTTCTCTCATGTTGAACTCAAATACCTGTACTTTCTACTTCTTACATGTTGAACACAAATACCTGTACTTTCTACTTCTTACATGTTGAACACAAATACCTGTACTTTCTACTTCTTACATGTTGAACTCAAATACCTGTACTTTCTACTTCTTACATGTTGAACACAAATACCTGTACTTTCTACTTCTTACATGTTGAACCCAAATACCTGTACTTTCTACTTCTTACATGTTGAACTCAAATACCTGTACTTTCTACTTCTCACATGTTGAACTCAAATACCTGTACTTTCTACTTCTCTCATTTTCCAAACAGGCTGGTTCCTTTAGTCTGAATGTGTGTTTGGTGGCGTGATCATTATTATTTAGAGTCATTGCGTGCCTATTGATTTGAACACGATCCGTGTATCCATCATTTCCTGGTCTTCTCTAAAGAAGAGGGACCAATGGAAACGTTGTCATGTTGCCGTTGGTCACCATGGAAACATTCATTAGCTAACAATGACATTATTGTTCTATTAATATAAAGGGAGGTCAGGTACTCTTTAAAACAGCTGCTAGTTATGGGTACTTTTTACTGAAGTACATTTCAAAGTTCTTTACTTTGACTTGAGTAAAGAAGTTTAGTCAGTACTTCTACTTAGTATTTTTTAAACACGAGTTTCTGTACTTCTACTTGAGTAAAGGATATGTGTACTTTCTCCATCCCTGCTCACAGGTGGATCCTGGAAGCTCTCAGAGGATCAACACACCATCAGCGAGGAAAAGAAAAGAGGAGGGGGAGCAAACTGGAACGAGCAAACGAAAGTAGTGATCCTTTAAAGAGTGCCTCAAAGAGTGAGAGCCACCTTCAGCACCATTGGTGGTAAGGAAACATTCAGCCGATACCTTGGACCCAGTTGATCCGTTTCTACCCCCCGCTGAGCACAGGCCTCCACCTTCAGTACTTGCCATTGGTGATGGCAAGCACTGAAGCTACTGAAGCTCGTTTCTTTTTTTTTACTGCAGTGAGAGAGGCCAAAGAAATGTCGTTATACTCTGTATGATGACAATAAAGATATATCTATATTCTGTTAAGGAAATGCTCTCATGCTCACAGCGTCAGCATTGGACCGACAGCAGCCTCCGTTTCTCAACAATAGTCAGAAATGTAAGAGGCTCATTTCTCATTCAGAACAATGGAAACATCGCCAAGGAAACTTCTCATCTGCACACAGGTGGTTTTCTTTATATATATATATATACCCTTAATGGTCCCACAGAGGGGATTTACATTCTGCATTTGACCCGTCCTAGTGGTAGGGGCAGTGTGAATGCTGCCTTGCTCAGGGACACCTCGGTAGCCAGGTCACTATATGGTCTCTGCCACCACACTACTGTCTGATGGAAACTCCATAAACACTTCAACATGTTCCACATCTTTTACACATCATTGCTGACGTATGTATTTATATTCTGCTGAGTGCACACATGCAAGCCCCCTCTGTTCAGATTCAGATTCAACTTGATTGTCATTACATAGTACATGTACTAGTGACAAAATGTGAGTTAGGCATCTGACCAGAAGAGCACAATAGCAGTGCAGGAGTCTACATAATAAGAATAATTATAAATGGAATAATTATAAATAGGCTATAAACAGATGAGTATGTAAAGTGTAAACGGCATTGACAGTAAGAGATATGAACAGGTGGGTGGTGGGTATGGGCTTGAGTCTATCAGCGGGCAGAGTTCAGCAGGGTAACAGCCCTGGGGAAGAAGCTGACCCTGAACCTGCTGGTCTTGGACCTGAGGTTCCTGAGGCGCCTCCCCGAGGGTAGGAGGACGAACAGATGGTTTGCAGGATGAGAGGTGTCTTTGAAGGTGTTGTGCGCCCTCTGCAGACACCGTGTCCCCTGGATGTCCTCGATGGCAGGAAGTGGGACACCGATGATGTGTTGGGCGATTTCCGTCACCCTCTGCAATGCCTTCCTGTTGAGCAGTGAGCAGCTCCCATACAGGCTGTGATGCAGCTGCTAAGGATGCTCTCGATGGAGCAGCGATAGAGGATCACCAGGATCTGAGGAGAGGTGGTCTTTCTTTAGTCTCCTCAGGAAGAAGAGACGCTGGGGAGCCTTCTTTACTAAGCTGGTGGTGTTGTTGGACCATGAGAGGTCATCGGATATGTGGACCCCCAGGAACCTGAAGCTAGACACACGCTCCACCGCCGTTCTGTTTATGTGGATGGGAGTGTGTGTGTTGCCTTTCCATCTCCTGAAGTCCACAATGAGTTCTTTTGGTTTTGTTGTGTTGAGGGCCAGGTTATCGTCCACTCAGTCAGATGCTGAACCTCCGCCCCGCAGGCCGTCTCATCGTTGTTGTGGATGAGGCCGATCACCGTTGTGTCGTCTGCATACTTGATGATGGTGTTTGAACCATGTACAGGTCGTGGGTGAAGATAGAGTAGAGGAGGGGGCTCAGCACGCAGCCTTGTGGGACACCGGTATTTAGGCTGAGGGTCATGGAAGAGAGATTATCCATCCTGACACGCTGGGGTCTGTTGGTAAGAAAGTCAACAAATCCAATTACAAAGGGGGGCGTCGATGCTCAGGTCGTTGAGTTTTGTGATTAGTTTGGAGGGGATGGCGGGGGTGAGGCTGAACGGAAGTCAATGAACAGCAATCTTATCCACCCAGACCGAGACACCAGAGCAAGGTCCCTGGGTGTTTCTCAATCTCGAGGACGCTTGCTTGGTAGCACATGTCTTCCGAGCATCTTGCTTCAGAAGCGAGGCAAGAATCCTTCCTGGCATTCGGAAAACAAAGAGTGGAACAGGCGAGCAGGTGTGCGTCATATGAGAGGCCTGCCTTACATCTTCCGCCACAGATTTGGGTAAATTGGTCCGTGCGTAGGACAGCAAATTGGTCAGGGCCGGCCCTGCGCTGAGGAACACTGACTGATATCATTCACTGGAATCATTGACATTTGATTGATTTTGCCGACTCATAACTGAACTTATGGGTTAGGGCGATAAACCTCTCCTAGTGAGCGGCCCAGTGCTTCGTATATCTTTCTGTATGTGGCCCTCTGTGAAAAACACTTGGACCCCAGAAATGGCGGCAATAAAACTATAACATTTATATAGTCATATACTATAACCGCCGATTTGTATTCCATATTCTATTCCATTGCAATGTCAATACTGTTATGTTTTTTATTAATCTTTCTAGTTCTCTACCCGTGTTTTAATTCTTGGTTGACCTTTACGTGTGCACCAAGACACCAAGTCAAAGCCCTCGTTCGTGTGAACATACCTGGTGATAAACCTGATTCTGATATAGAGAATATTTTAAATCTGAAAACAATCATGTAGTAAGTGAGTGTATATGAACACATCTTAGTTTGTTAAATCATCTGAAATGGTTCGCTCCTTGTTGAATGCTTGTCATTTAAAATTGCTGTTTTCTTTTA
Organism: Notothenia rossii; assembly: GCF_949606895.1. Taxonomy (NCBI): domain Eukaryota; kingdom Metazoa; phylum Chordata; class Actinopteri; order Perciformes; family Nototheniidae; genus Notothenia; species Notothenia rossii. Next base: position 91,993,347 of record NC_136903.1, on the reverse strand, counting down.
CGACTAGTTTAACTTTTTGTATAAATAAATAAACCTTGGACGTGTTTTTCACGTTGTCTTTTTCTATGTTTGTCTCGTACTTCTGTCATTCCTGCAAACTGCATCTAATGAGGGTAAACACACTGAAGAACGTCATTAAATCACACTTTGAAAATAGTTCCCCCCCCCCCCCCCTTACTTTGGTGTTCTGGGTCAAATTGGACCGGTCCTGTTTTAACTGCTACATTAACACAAAAGCCATGAATCACCACATGTCCTTTAACACCCTTTCAAACTGTACACATTGTATCAGACTACTGGTGTACACGAAACACTGCAGTACATATACAAAGAACAGACACTGAACATGTAGGTGTGATCCATGTGGGGGGAGGGGCACATCTAGATTGAGTGTGTGTGTGTGTGTGTGTGTGTGATCTGATCCGGATGGTTACTAATTCCTTTTCTTTATGGCGGTCGTGTTTGAGCGGGAACACCATGGGTGTTACAAAGTTGACTAAATCATCCAAAATGCAATGAAAGTGGTGATCAGCCATTTCATGTTCAAATGTCTGAAGGATCTCATAAAGCCAATCGAATCTAAAGAGAGGAGCTGTGGATTATTGTTATTGATCAATGCATCAGTTTCTTAGGGTCAAAACACTAAACTCAAACTTCAAATGAAAGCGTTTAGTTAATTTAATAAAAGAGCACTTGTTCAATGTGAGAAGTATAGTAAATATATATATATGTGTTATTACATTGGTAGGGGAAACACTGGGAGGGAAGACACCTCAAAGTAAAACCACTGAAAACACGGGCTCTTCTGAGTCATTTAAAAACATGTCCGTCTTTATTCCACTGAAACGTCCTTTAGATGGAAACATGGGAAAGAGAGGGATGAGCGATGGAGGGACTTCTGTAAGACAATGGGATAAAAGTCCGTATACAAAATGACATCTGATGGTCAGGCCTCGCACCAGTATAACAGCTAGACACACACACACACACTATATCCCTTTCCCTGCATGCACCGACACACACACGCTTTAAGAAAAAAGAAAAACTGGAATGATTGAGTCAAGCTACGTGAGATTTACACCTGACACACACACACACACACACACACACACACACACACACACACACACACACACACACACACACACACACACACACACACACACACACACACACACACACACACACACACACACACACACACACACACACACACACACACACACACACACACACACACACACACACACACACACACACACACACACACACACACACACACACACACACACACACACACCTCAGGTTAGTGTCGGAGTATAAAAGCAACAGCGTGTGAAACAAAGGAGCCTGCAGAGCGCTCACGTAGAAACACTCCGTGTGTTCAGAGCCGATTAGTTTCTTTACCCCGCCTTAGATTTAGGGTATTCATAAGTGTATCTTCTCCTGGTGTTAAAAGCTGCTTTACAGTAAAGTCATGAAACACGCCGTTACATAGTGATATTTGATTTTCTACGTGTCATCACAGTGAACCAAGAACCAAAAGAAAAGGCAGGAATGTCTTTCAGCAGAATATCCGTTGACACACGCCGGACGCAGGAGTGCTGTCACGGCTTCAGAAACACCTTCCTGTTGTAACACCCGGATGTGTGTGTGACGTGTTGGCTGATGCGTTACAGCTCTGATCATCTCTCTGAGCGAGGACTCGGACACACGGGGACATTCATTCATGAAGAAGTGATCTTTCTGTAGGTGTTGTTTTTCGTTGCAGGTCTCTTAAAAAATGTTAAAATCCTCCCCCTGAAGAGGCGAGCGTCGGAGAGACGGAGAGTAGTGTTTCATCATCAGGGAGTCAAACGCTACAATATGTCAAAACATGGAAGAGTTTGTAGTTTCATCTCCACGGGTCTCCACGCTGCACTTTAGTGTCGCGGACATCTCAACGAACATTTAGCAAGTCCGTTCAAACCGCTCCTCCGCCCCGCTCCAATAAAGTCACTCTGGGGCAAATCATATGTCAAATCCTCCCTGAAGGGGTGACCGGCAGAGGGCAGGGGTCAGAGGGCAGAGAGCAGGGGTCAGAGAGGGAGTAGTAGTGTTTCATTAACGGGGAGCAAAACAGTCAAATGTGTAAAAACATGGAAGAGTTTGTAGTTCCCTCTCCGATCGCCCGCTCTGAGGAGAGAGAGAGAGAGTCACCTTTCTTTCTTAAAAAACTTTTTAGACTTTAGTTCCTTTTGAAAGTGTGAGACGGGTCTGGATCAGTTGGTGTCGCTGACATCACTCCGAGCATCCTGCATGTAAAGACCCCCCCCCCTCGGGGAGAATCGATTCTATAACAGTATATAAACCCCCCCCCCCCCCCAATAAAGTCACTCTGGGTCCAAAACATATGTGGAATCCTCCCCTGTAGAGGTGACATGGAAGTGTTCATCCTGAAGGTCATGTGAAGCCCCCCCATGTGAAGCCCCCCCTCGGAGAGTAGTGTTTGAATAAAACAGTGAAATGTGTAAAAACATGGAAGAGTTTGTCGTTCCCTCTCTAAGAGTCGGCAGGGATCAGCGAGGGTCCCGAACACGGGGGTCTGCTCTGAGGAGAGAGAGAGTCACCTTTCTATCTTAAAAAACACACTTTTAAGATTTGCTTTAGTTTCTTTTCAAAGTGTGAGACGGTTGAGCCTGGATCAGCTGGTGTCGCTGACATCACTCCTCCTGCAGGTTCCTCACATGTCCTTTAATGCAAACGGATCAGTGTTGGAGCAGACTCTGGATCAGTTGGTGTCGCTGACGATCACCACCACCATGTGCTCCTCGTCCAGATTACCCACAGTCCTCTTGGCCTCCTGCAGGTACTGCTGGGAGAAGAGTCCGGGGGGGAAGGCGTACAGCATGGCGCCTGGCCCGCCCCCGCTGGCAGGCAGGCTCACCACCCCCGCCGCCTCCTTGTTGCGCAGGTACGTCACCAGGTGCCTCAGCAGTCGGGCCTGCAGGCCGGAGTCCTCGTTCACCTGAGAGGCAGAAACACACATCAGTGGGGCTGAACACCTGGGATCAGTCCGTGCCTCCATTACATTCACCTGTCTGCCATCTACTTGGTTCATAACTGCAATAAACCAGATTTGATTTAGTCTTAATGTACATTATTAAATTTCATATTCTGTTCTTGTACAGATCAGATTCTATTCACATGTATATGGGCTTTTTCACTATTTTCTATTTTCTTATACATGTTGCATTGTGGGAGGAGCTCAGGTCCGAACAATGTCATTGCTATTTCTACTCTGTAGCTGAACGAGGCAAGCAATGATACTCGAGTAGAGAAGTTAGTCTTTCCCCAGAGTATTTCTAAACCCGGGTATCTGTACTTCTACTTTCACCAGAGTATTTCTAAACCCGGGTATCTGTACTTTTACTTTCCCCAGAGTATTTCTAAACCCGGGTATCTGTACTTCTACTTTCACCAGAGTATTTCTAAACCCGGGTATCTGTACTTCTACTTTCACCAGAGTATTTCTAAACCCGGGTATCTGTACTTTTACTTTCCCCAGAGTATTTCTAAACCCGGGTATCTGTACTTTTACTTTCACCAGAGTATTTCTAAACCCGGGTATCTGTACTTCTACTTTCACCAGAGTATTTCTAAACCCGGGTATCTGTACTTCTACTTTCACCAGAGTATTTCTAAACCCGGGTATCTGTACTTCTACTTTCACCAGAGTATTTCTAAACCCGGGTATCTGTACTTCTACTTTCCCCAGAGTATTTCTAAACCCGGGTATCTGTACTTCTACTTTCACCAGAGTATTTCTAAACCCGGGTATCTGTACTTCTACTTTCACCAGAGTATTTCTAAACCCGGGTATCTGTACTTCTACTTTCCCCAGAGTATTTCTAAACCCGGGTATCTGTACTTCTACTTTCACCAGAGTATTTCTAAACCCGGGTATCTGTACTTCTACTTTCCCCAGAGTATTTCTAAACCCGGGTATCTGTACTTCTACTTTCCCCAGAGTATTTCTAAACCCGGGTATCTGTACTTCTACTTTCACCAGAGTATTTCTAAACCCGGGTATCTGTACTTCTACTTTCACCAGAGTATTTCTAAACCCGGGTATCTGTACTTCTACTTTCACCAGAGTATTTCTAAACCCGGGTATCTGTACTTCTACTTTCCCCAGAGTATTTCTAAACCCGGGTATCTGTACTTTTACTTTCACCAGAGTATTTCTAAACCCGGGTATCTGTACTTTTACTTTCACCAGAGTATTTCTAAACCCGGGTATCTGTACTTCTACTTTCACCAGAGTATTTCTAAACCCGGGTATCTGTACTTCTACTCGGGTAAAGGAAGTGTGGACTTTCCGTAAATGAATAAAGATTGAGATTACCTCCACGGGCCCCTGCAGCGCCAGCAGCACGGAGAACCCGTCGGGGCGGCCGGTCTTCAGGCGGCGCCGCACCTCGTCCAGCCGGGTGCGGTCCATGCGGAGCCGCTGGGCGATCTTCAGCTGGCCGGGGGGGGCGGCGGCTCGCTTCAGGGAGGCGTGGAAGAAGGCCGCGCCCCCCTCCAGCAGGAAGAGCTCCGCCGGGAAGCTGCTGTTCTTCAGGGCGAAGAAACCGTGCCACGTCTTCGTTAGCGTAGCCGCCGCAAACTCTGACAGCGAGGAAGGGGGGGCGGAGTTAGGGTGGGAGGGGGGGGCGTCACCAGCGGGGGGGTCGACAGGTCGCTTACTGTGGCGGCTGGAGGGCGGCGGGTCTTCTTCGTTGGTGTTTGTGTTGGTGTTTGAGTTAGAATGACGCCCCCCGTTTTCAGGCTCAGTTGTAGAATCGGGGGCTCGAACCCTCGCATCGGGGGAGACGGCCCCCCCCCCTCCCTCTCGCCCCCCCCCTGCCTCTCGCTCTTCCCTCTCTCTCTGGGGGGGAGGTGCTGTTCCTCCTCCTTGCCGCCCCCCTCTCCCCTCTTCTCTCCTCCCTTTCTTTCAACCATCGCTCACGACTCCTGCTTCGACTCCTCATTCCTCCTCGCCTCCCGAACGCCTCCCTTCTCTCCAGACTGAAGTCTTTCTCCCTTTGAGGGGGGGGTGAGGAGGGTCTCTCCCTGCCCCCCGCCCCCACCCTCATCTCTCCTCTCTCCAGGCTCCTCTCCAGACTGAAGTCTTTCTCCCTGGGGGGTGAGGAGGGTCTCTCCCTGTGATTAGGAGGTGAGGAGGGTCTCTCCCTGTGAGTAGGAGGTGAGGAGGGTCTCTCCCTGTGATTAGGAGGTGAGGAGGGTCTCTCTCTGTGATTAGGGGGTGAGGAGGGTCTCTCCCTGTGATTAGGAGGTGAGGAGGGTCTCTCCCTGTGATTAGGAGGTGAGGAGGGTCTCTCCCTGTGATTAGGGGGTGAGGAGGGTCTCTCCCTGTGATTAGGGGGTGAGGAGGGTCTCTCTCTGTGATTAGGGGGTGAGGGTCTCTCCCTTCCTCTCATCTCTCTCTCCAGGCTTCGATGGCGGCTGAACGTTTCCCCCAAAACTTCGAAGTGTTGAGAAAGAGGGGCCACGTTGGGCGGCTGGTACCCAGAAGGAAACACTCTGGGAGGGGGGGGGCTCTCCTCCATCACCTTAGCGAAGTCCACCCTGAGGCGTCGCTCCGCCCCCCCCAGAGGGAAGCCTCTCATCTGGGTGCACGCGGCCTGCGAGGCGTCCAGGCTCTCGTACTGGATGTAAGCGAAACTGTCCCCTTTCACGTAGTCGATGTTCCGGATGCTTCCGAAGCGGTCGAACTCTCGGGCGAGCGCGGCGAGAGAGTTCCCCGAGGGCAGCCCCCCCACCCAGAGCCGGGTCGTGGGGTTCGCCTTCCCGTAGCCGATCTTTATGGGGTTACCTGAGAGTCAGAGCATCGTTCGTTAGTGCGGAAATGAGTTGGAGCAAAAAGGGGGTAAAACTAAAAATACACAAAAATAAACAAATAAGGACCAATAAATAAACATTACCACGGCTAACGATTAGCAGCAGTTTAAAATAACTAAATGACATAAATAACATATTATGGTAAAGATCCCTCCGCGTCTGGGCCACGCCCTTTTTGGAGGGAAAACACTAGTTGCCATGTGACCGGCAGTGAATACAGAGGAAGAAGGAACACGAGGAGGACATTTGTTTGTTCTGTGTTACAACATACAGTGGGGCAAAAAAGTATTTAGTCAGCCACCAATTGTGCAAGTTCTCCCACTTAAAAATATGAGAGGCCTGTCATGTTCATCCTAGGTATACTTCAACTATGAGAGACAGAATGGGGGGAAAGAATGCAGGAAATCACATTGTAGGATTTTTAAAGAATTTATTTGCAAATGATGGAAAATAAGTATTTGGTCAATAACTAAAGTTCATCTCAATACTTAGTTATAAACCCTTTGTTGGCAATGACAGAGGTCAAACGTTTTCTGTAAGTCTTCACAAGGTTTTCACTGTTGCTGGTATTTAGGCCCATTCCTCCATGCAGATCTCCTCTAGAGCAGTGATGTTTTGGGGCTGTCGCTAGGCAACACAGACTTTCAACTCCCTCCAAAGATTTTCTATGGGGTTGAGATCTGGAGACTGGCTAGGCCCCTCCAGGACCTTGAAATGCTTCTTACGAAGCCACTCCTTCGTTGCCCGGGCGGTGTGTTTGGGATCATTGTCATGCTGAAAGACCCAGCCACGTTTCATCTTCAATGCCCTTGCTGATGGAAGGAGGTTGTCACTCAAAATCTCACGATCCATGGCCCCATTCATTCTTTCCTTTACACGGATCAGTGGTCCTGGTCCCTTTGCAGAAACACAGCCCCAAAGCATGATGTCCCCCCCCCCCATGTTTCACAGTAGGTGTTCTTTGGATGCAACTCAGCATTCTTTCTCCTCCAAACACGTCGAGTTGAGTTTTTACCAAAAAGTTCTATTTTGGTTTCATCTGACCACATGACATTCTCCCAATCCTCTTCTGGATCATCTAAATGCTCTCTAGCAAACTTCAGACGGGCCTGGACATGAACTGGCTTAAGCAGGGGGACACGTCTGGCACTGCAGGATTTGAGTCCCTGGCGGCGTAGTGTGTTACTGATGGTAGCCTTTGTTACTTTGGTCCCAGCTCTCTGCAGGTCATGGACTAGGTCCCCCCGTGTGGTTCTGGGATCTTTGCTCACCGTTCTTGTTTCTCATTTTGACCCCACGGGGTGAGATCTTGCGTGGAGCCCCAGATGGAGGGAGATTATCAGTGGTCTTGTTTGTCTTCCATTTTCTAATAATTGCTCCCACAGTTGATTTCTTCACACCAAGCTGCTTACCTATTGCAGATTCAGTCTTCCCAGCCTGGTGCAGGTCTACCATTTAGTTTCTGGTGTCCTTTGACAGCTCTTTGGTCTTGGCCATAGTGGAGTTTGGAGTGTGACTGTTTGAGGTTGTGGACAGGTGTCTTTTATACTGATAACGAGTTCAAACAGGTTCCATTAATACAGTTAACAAGTGGAGGACAGAGGAGGCTCTCAAGAAGAAGTTACAGGTCTGTGAGAGACAGACATCTTGTTTGTTTGTAGGTGACCAAATACTTACTTTACCAATTAATTCATTAAAAATCCTACAATGTGATTTCCTGGATTCTTTCCCTCATTCTGTCTCTCATAGTTGAGGTATACCTAGGATGAACATTACAGACCTCTCATCTTTTTAAGTGGGAGAACTTGCTCAATTGGTGGCTGACTAAATACTTTTTTGCCCCACTGAATGTAGATGTACATAAGCATCTGTTTTTGAATGTGTGATTTGTACCACTGACTGTTTCACAAAGATCCTTCATTAGAGGGTGAAACACGACAAAACTAGAAAATGCATTTCCTGCAGAATGCAACACACGGAGTTAACTACATTATACAAACACGGGTTAATGATTAGAGGAAACTGAGTTATTTATTTAGTTAAAGTTTCAGCTATTCTGTTTACAGTTCTGTCATCACATTATTTAATACCATTTGTTAAAACACTTGTTTCTTTTGATGTGAAATATTATTTATTTTATTTAAATAAAAAGCAATGTTAGTTTTGTTCACAATTACACACACACACACACACACACACACACACACACACACACACACACACACACACACACACACACACACACACACACACACACACACACACACACACACACACACACACACACACACACACACACACACACACACACACACACACACACACACACACACACACACACACACACACACACACACACACACACACACACACACACACACACACACACACACACACCTTCGCCTCCATGAACATGCATCTGTTTGTCATCTTGCAATCTACTCATTTAAAGCCTTTGAATGAATTTGAAATGAAGGCAAAGGGGCAGAGATGATCACAAAAATATATAAATACACAACCATGGCTCACGAGTAGCAACTTTTACGGATGATAAAACTCTGTTTCCGCTTGGCACTGATTCTTAGCTTTCACCAGGAAGTGGACGGGCCTCCATTTTGTCAGCTTAGCGCTGCTCTCCTCTCTAGACCAATCAAAGTGTCTCCCTGTGTGTTCCTTAGGAAGAGGTGCTGCTCTCCTCTCTAGACCAATCAAAGTGTCTCTCTGTGTGTTCCTTAGGAAGAGGTGCTGCTCTCCTCTCTAGACCAATCAAAGTGTCTCCCTGTGTGTTCCTTAGGAAGAGGTGCTGCTCTCCTCTCTAGACCAATCAAAGTGTCTCCCTGTGTGTTCCTTAGGAAGAGGTGCTGCTCTCCTCTCTAGACCAATCAAAGTGTCTCCCTGTGTGTTCCTTAGGAAGAGGTGCTGCTCTCCTCTCTAGACCAATCAAAGTGTCTCTCTGTGTGTTCCTTAGGAAGAGGTGCTGCTCTCCTCTCTAGACCAATCAAAGTGTCTCCCTGTGTGTTCCTTAGGAAGAGGTGCTGCTCTCCTCTCTAGACCAATCAAAGTGTCTCTCTGTGTGTGTTCCTTAGGAAGAGGTGCTGCTCTCCTCTCTAGACCAATCAAAGTGTCTCCCTGTGTGTTCCTTAGGAAGAGGTGCTGCTCTCCTCTCTAGACCAATCAAAGTGTCTCTCTGTGTGTTCCTTAGGAAGAGGTGCTGCTCTCCTCTCTAGACCAATCAAAGTGTCTCTCTGTGTGTTCCTTAGGAAGAGGTGCTGCTCTCCTCTCTAGACCAATCAAAGTGTCTCCCTGTGTGTTCCTTAGGAAGAGGTGCTGCTCTCCTCTCTAGACCAATCAAAGTGTCTCCCTGTGTGTTCCTTAGGAAGAGGTGCTGCTCTCCTCTCTAGACCAATCAAAGTGTCTCCCTGTGTGTTCCTTAGGAAGAGGTGCTGCTCTCCTCTCTAGACCAATCAAAGTGTCTCCCTGTGTGTTCCTTAGGAAGAGGTGCTGCTCTCCTCTCTAGACCAATCAAAGTGTCTCCCTGTGTGTTCCTTAGGAAGAGGTGCTGCTCTCCTCTCTAGACCAATCAAAGTGTCTCTCTGTGTGTTCCTTAGGAAGAGGTGCTGCTCTCCTCTCTAGACCAATCAAAGTGTCTCCCTGTGTGTTCCTTAGGAAGAGGTGCTGCTCTCCTCTCTAGACCAATCAAAGTGTGTCTCTGTGTGTTCCTTAGGAAGAGGTGCTGCTCTCCTCTCTAGACCAATCAAAGTGTCTCTCTGTGTGTTCCTTAGGAAGAGGTGCTGCTCTCCTCTCTAGACCAATCAAAGTGTCTCCCTGTGTGTTCCTTAGGAAGAGGTGCTGCTCTCCTCTCTAGACCAATCAAAGTGTCTCCCTGTGTGTTCCTTAGGAAGAGGTGCTGCTCTCCTCTCTAGACCAATCAAAGTGTCTCCCTGTGTGTTCCTTAGGAAGAGGTGCTGCTCTCCTCTCTAGACCAATCAAAGTGTCTCCCTGTGTGTTCCTTAGGAAGAGGTGCTGCTCTCCTCTCTAGACCAATCAAAGTGTCTCCCTGTGTGTTCCTTAGGAAGAGGTGCTGCTCTCCTCTCTAGACCAATCAAAGTGTCTCCCTGTGTGTTCCTTAGGAAGAGGTGCTGCTCTCCTCTCTAGACCAATCAAAGTGTCTCTCTGTGTGTGTTCCTTAGGAAGAGGTGCTGCTCTCCTCTCTAGACCAATCAAAGTGTCTCCCTGTGTGTTCCTTAGGAAGAGGTGCTGCTCTCCTCTCTAGACCAATCAAAGTGTCTCCCTGTGTGTTCCTTAGGAAGAGGTGCTGCTCTCCTCTCTAGACCAATCAAAGTGTCTCTCTGTGTGTTCCTTAGGAAGAGGTGCTGCTCTCCTCTCTAGACCAATCAAAGTGTCTCCCTGTGTGTTCCTTAGGAAGAGGTGCTGCTCTCCTCTCTAGACCAATCAAAG